>NC_139243.1:80512571-80752571 GCF_977018435.1 Lepisma saccharinum
GTATATCTACATTTTTTCTATACGAGAACAGTAATCAGGCACAGTTCACTGAACACTGAATCTGAATCAGCATTTCAAATACATTGGTGCTTGATCTTTACTTTTGTTATTTTAGTTGTACAGAATGCTTACACTCATGTAGAAGCTACGTTTTCTAAACTTGTTAAATTAACACTTGTGCAACATTGTCAACACACTTCTCGAAGTGCAGCGTCAAATCTATTCTCTTGACAACATAGTGCTACACACAAAGGAGTTGGCAACACTGTCATATGTGAGAATTTGGATTATTTTGGGTGCATATATTACCATGCAAATTAACCATCTATTTTCATGTTTCTCGTATGACCATGTTTTTTAATGAACCGTGACGTAGTGGTTAGCACAGCGCGGTACGACGCCAGGGTTCACATGTTCGAATTCCGGCCTGGGCATGGGTCTTCTTGATGAGGTCTGTGTTTTCAATGGTTGTTTGTCTTAAAGTGTGTATGCGCGCGTGCGTATGTGTATGCACACAGCACGCACAAACACCAGCCAGTCTTATTTAACACTATTTGAACTTGGCGGTGGCGGCGATTGTGTTCCAAAACCGGGGAGGCAAGGTGCCAAAGGCAGTATATTTCCCTATGTAGATAAGGTTTAGCATAGTGCAGGGGCAAAAGTGGCTAAAAGTGAGGGGTGGTGGGGGCGGCAACTGCTCCCCTCCTCGCTGTCCTAATCGCCGCCACTAGAACTTGGAATAACAAAAAAATATTGATTGAGAGTCCGTATGCCTCACCTCTTCTTGAAAGTGTATCGCAGTGTGTGTATAAATTCATTATATAAGACAGTTCAATGTTCTGGATACACAAACTTAGGCACCAACAATAGCAGTCACTGCATTTAATATTGCTCGCTTATTTGCCCTGTTTTTAAAGCTCTCGCCAACTTTTATTCGTAACTTGGTAAATGGGTGTTTGCACAACGTTTTCGTATCATATATAATGGGAATTTTGCTGGAAAAGAGACGTTTTAGACGTTAAAATCAATACTTGTATTGTATATGTTTGCTTGCCATTTTAATGGTACAAACTTTTATTTCCCCCTCACCCACAAATTAGAAACATTCTTGCGCCACTGTGCAGTAACTTTGCTACCTAAAATATGTTTAGTTGTGCAGAATTCTTCTTTAATGATCGACGATTACTCCAATTACAAACTTGAAATGAACAACATAGGAATTGATATTTACAATGGTTGCCATTGGTTGAACCAGGCACTGAAAAATCGTGCATAGCATCTGCAATTTGCATGATTTTGTAACCTAAGCTCATTTCTAAATCAAAATGCAAGCTATCCCTTGTTAAGA
Source organism: Lepisma saccharinum (assembly GCF_977018435.1). NCBI lineage: Eukaryota > Metazoa > Arthropoda > Insecta > Zygentoma > Lepismatidae > Lepisma > Lepisma saccharinum. The sequence continues at coordinate 80,513,920 of NC_139243.1, forward strand.
ACTTCAAGCAGTGCATATTGCATTACTGCTGCTACCTCGTGCACAATAAATGGATTTTCTGTGAATTTCCCGATCTTGTCTTGCGTGGGAGTACCAGTTTCGCTAAATGTAAGCTAGGCCTGCACGTTTTTGACCGGTTGTGCTCACCCTTGATCCCGACCTACAGTACGTGATTTATCCGCAAGTGGCGCCACCGAACGTGCTGCGGAATAAATAGCTGCGAAGGTTAGGCAGCAGAGCGGGCAAGCAGTGATATAACGTCATAGGAAGTGTTTTCTAAATTTATACTCGATAGGCATTAGGTTTTAGGGTACGAATCGCTAGTTTCTCTCTTGAACAAGACACGTGTGCATCTTGTATCGAAAAGCAGAAGAAAAAAATTACTAAAACCAGAAAACACATTAGCACTGTTCGTTTTATTTATCTGTAATGTTTATTCAGTTTTAAACTTACCAGGTTAATGAGGAGTCACGAAATTGCTTGCTCTACTCAACGGACACACGGTCCAATCCTTGTTAACAACAGATCGCCTTTTTGTCATAAAATTCCAAAATATTCCAATATAATATAATAACGACACCATTACTATCAATGTTAAAGTAGCGATTTAAAAAACAAATGTTACTTTTTAAAAATCGATGTGAAGCTCGCATTATGCACAGATGGCGCCATCGGTAATTGATTCAGAAACCCCTTGATTACAAGCCAATAGTGTAAAAGGAGTGGAATATGAGTATTCTTCGTGTGAAATAATCACTTTAAAATCCCAATCAGAACGCTGTCTGGAACCGTTTTACTTCTCCACCCACCCTTCAAGCGAACAGTCAACTGCTAGCGATGGGATTATAGTCCTCTCGAAGCCTGCCTGCATGCCCCCATGAAACTGCATCCTAAATACGCCGCTAAATTGTAAACATACGCAGTGCACAAACACACTGAGTTTGCGTTCAAGCGAATCTCGTGCTCATGATAACGGTTTTCCTTTAACCAGTCTCACTGTGACATATGATCTTGCAACGTAAATATGTAAGCACGAGAAAGATAGTCTTGTGGAAATTTAACATGTGTTATTTACTTAACACTGATAGCAAAAATTATATTGACCTGGTTGGGCATTCAAGGTCAGTGTCTTAAGATGAAGAAGGGGAGTATTGGCTAAGACGTCAACAAGTTGATAGAAACTTAATACAGTATTATGTTTACTGCAGTGTGATTCAATTGAGTTATATCATAACACCAGAGATATATGAAAAATAGGCTCAGCATTCAATACGAATGCAGTGAACGTTTTCACGGTTTGTGGGAATTATTTTATTTCGGAATTTGTTGCTAATAATGATTTTTAAATGGGACTTCTTTTCACTTATCAAACAGAGGATAATTGAATAATATTGTCGATGTCAACAATTATCTTAATTTAAATTATAAAAATACTTTTTCTTAGTCCATATTTTTGTGGTGTAGAAAGTAGAATAGTGATGTTACGAACCTTAGTTTCTGTTGAGTTGGTGTTTTTTAAGTCCACTTTGTGCACAGGAAGGCTAATCGGGACTGGACCTACAGTTTAATGTGGAATCGGAACCAGTGTGCCTCCACCGGGTATCAAACCTTGGACCCCTTGATTACGAGGCAAAGACGCAACCACTGCGCCATCTTTAGTTTCTGTTGTGGCTATATTCAGTTATTTAATATTGCTTTACGTGCACTTTGGATTTATGTGCATAATAAATTTCAGACTATGCTTCTCCACTAGCGCGAAACATACTATAGTCAACCAACGCCCCCCTTCCTAATCTCTGCCACTGCCCAGACCTAAAGTCAATAGGGTTTGGCTAGCTGTATTCCTTTTTCTCACATACCGCAGGCACCAGTAGTTACGGCTTTTCATGTTGCTGATTAAAAGATTGATACACTGAGTTTGTGGTATGGGGTGATACTGTGGATTCAAAAACATTCACACGCTAACAGTTTGAAATGTGATTAAAAAACGAAATTTCCGAAAGAACGTCCTCTTTGTAGACTCATTTCTTGATATGAAATTGTCTGCCTGCTGCTGTAATCTGTTCCGATAAACATTTGGAAATGTAACTTCGTTACGTACTATACTAATACATGTCTTAGACATATAAAGTTGAATAACCTTTGTCTCTCGCCTTCGGTGCGAGCGGTACCGGGTTCGATTCCCGGCGGGAGCCCCGAACATTTCTGCGTTCACCCAACGTCGTGTGGACAATTGGCGAGCTGCTTATCCAGTCCCGAAAGCTAGAAAACAGCGGCGATGGGACTCGATGCGCTGACGACGAGTCACTGAAACACAGCTCAGACGAGACCTGGGCTTAGAGATCTGTTGCACCATGGAGTTTAGTTATATTATATATATATATATATATATATATATATATAAAAATAATCAGTGGCGTATACTGAGCCCAAGATCTGGGCTATCTCACTATGTCACGTGGTCCTAGGCTAGGAATAGAAATCAGGTTGCCAACTCTTAAGAAATCAGGTTGCCAACTCGTAGGAAAGCAGGTTGCCAACTCGTAGGAAATCAGGTTGCCAACTCGTAGGAAATCAGGTTGCCAACTCGTAGGAAATCAGGTTGCCAACTCGTAGGAAATCAGGTTGCCAACTCGTAGGAAAATCAGGTTGCCAACTCGTAGGAAAATCAGGTTGCCAACTCGTAGGAAAATCAGGTTGCCAACTCGTAGGAAAATCAGGTTGCCATCTCGTAGGAGAATCAGGTTGCCATCTCGTAGGAGAATCAGGTTGCCAACTCGTAGGGAAATCAGGTTGCCAACTCGTAGGGAAATCAGGTTGCCAACTCGTAGGGAAATCAGGTTGCCAACTCGTAGGGAAATCAGGCTGCCAACTCGTAGGGAAATCAGGCTGCCAACTCGTAGGGAAATCAGGCTGCCAACTCGTAGGGAAATCAGGCTGCCATCTGGTAGGAGAATCAGGTTGCCAGCTCCCTCCAGAATCAGCATCATCATTTCACTGATATGAATATTATTTACAATTTCCGATCAATTTTTCTCCTGTATTTTATTCCCTAGACTTCAGGCTTCGCAGATAGCCTAGCTAGCCTAGAATATACGCTCCTGATATATATAAAATAAAAGTTGTTACCTGTTGAGTGGATAGTGGGACAGGGGTAAAAGCTGCCCCCTTTGAGTAGTAGTTGGGGTAGAGCAGTAAGTGCCTCTCCTCCAAAATCGGCGTCTAGGTGTGAGTGATGGTGTTGTCCAGGAGCGGCACCAGAGGATGGGAACGGCCGCTCAGCTCAGCACACCTTAATTTTCTTCCGCACCCCATTTAGCATCCCTTTTCAAAACATATGTTCAGCCGAAAACACTAACCCTTGTAGTGTAATACATCATGTCGTCATATTGAGTGCCGAATGTTAGAAGTGAAGTGAGACCGCTCTTATTGCATACAAAAGGCGAGCATTGATCCAACTCCGAAAGAGAAGCCGCATTTACTTTCCTGAACTGGCAATAGTCTTCATAAAGATCTGCGGCCGTTTTTTTTCTTTCTTCAGCATTGTTGTTAAGAATAGTTTCTTCAAGTGATCTGTTTGTGGTTTTAGGTAATTGTCTTTAGTTCAGTGTGAGTTTTTCAGTTTTAAAATGAAGCCAAAATTAAGAAAGTCGCTAGTATTCTTCAGGTTACTTGCGTGTTTCATGTTTTCTTTAGTTTCAACATCGCACCCCCTCAGCACCCCTAGATGATTAATCCTGACGCCGCCGCTGGTATCGTCAGTCAAAATGAAGTATTGTTGGATTTGATTGATTAATTGATCTGGTGTAAAACACCATTACATAGGAAATCAAAGCATTACACTTTATGCACAGTAAGACCTACAGTTTAAAGTGGGATCCGAACCACTATGTGCCTCCACCGGGTATCGAACCCAGGACCCCTTGATTACATGGCGACGACGCTACCACTGCGCCATTGGGGAGGCCAAGTATTGTTGGAAACTTAATGCATGGCTCCATGTTGGGGTCACTCTTTGAGAGTACTTTGCGAGAAACCTTACTCATTGAAATTTTAGTAGTTAGCACATCGCGCTACGACGCCAGGGGTCCTGAGTTCGAATCCTGGCCTGGGCATGGATGTTTGTGAGTGTCTATTCATCATATCATCACTCATCCTCATCTTCACAAATTAGCCAAAAGTGGCACAAGAAGCGAAGTAAAATAAAGCAAAGCAATCAATCATTGGAATTTTTTCTGCCTGACCGCCACGGAATCTTCCTTTTCGAACCACCTATCGTGGAGAAATTGTTTTGCAGCTGTAGGACATACAGGTCCACTGAAACCCAATGTCTCGTGTTCCTAATTTTCGTTATTTGTCTTCGTGTAGTGTCGAAGAAAGCAAAGAAGAGCCGTGCGGTGCGAGGACATAGGTAGTCCCGTTAGGAAATGCAAACATTGGCTTGGTTTTGGTTTTTTGTTATCTAGGTTTTGTCATCACAGACGGTGGGAAATCCAAAGAATGGCGAAGACCGCTCGTCGATCAGTGTATTCGCAGTTGCACAAGGACATGGCTTTAATAGCTTTTTTAATTTAACTGCCATCAACCCGACAAACCTCACCCAGCCCCGTAACCGGGGGATGCGGGCAGATACGAAAATGTGGAACAAAGAGAAGTTCGAAATGTTGTCGGGGTTGATTGAATAAGGTTATATTATGTCGCTTTTCTGCCAAGTTTGCCCAATCGTGGCGATGAGGATGAGTGATGATATGGTGAAATTGAACATCCATGCTCAGGCCGAGATCTCTGGCGTCGTAGCGGGCTGTGCTAACCATTGAGCCACGGTGGTCGACGAAATGCTGTTGGCGTAATGGTAATATTACAGCTAGAGCTAGAGATACAATTGTAGAGCTGCAATATTATGCTCCAAAGTAAAGGGAAAAATTCAACTCACCGACAGCCCTCCCACACACCCCCCTCCAGTCAAAGACATAGTACTTTTAGTTTACATTCAATTCTCAGAAGTGTTCGAATAGTACTGTCTTCCCAAATTAACAATGTTTATTTTATGCTTTGCACTTCTAGAGAGGATTGAATTACAGAAGGCGTAGATTGCGTTCAGTTAATATTGCTTTGATTATTTTTGTCATTTTGTTTATTAATATTGTTTTAAAATTTGCTTTAATTTCCTTCTGCCAGCGTCATTGATCAGCCATTATAATTTCTCTATATAGAAAATCGTATATTTATAAATTAAATTATACGTATTAGCAATTATGACTATAAATTAAGTACATGTCTCAATGCGAGGTGAGAAGAAAACGAGACATTTTCGCATCATGATTGCTTCGGAAAAGTCGGGACAGGGATTAAAAGGAATGGACTGTTCCGACTAAATCTGCACTGGTAACGTGGCATGAATGGTTCTAAAACTAAAACTACCCAATATTGGAGACTGCAGACTTCTAGGGCCTATCTCTCTCCACAACATAGCCATTCATTTATGCAAGGACAAAATTCTCGTGTTATTTTCATAGCTTTTTAAGTTCGTAGTTCGAAGGGAGGGGGCATGACCCCCATGACCCCTCCCCTGGATACAGGCCTGACCTTAGCAGAAAAGTTTTCTCGATACAAAATACCTCTTTACGTAAATATATACTGTCAGAAAGCTACCGTAATTTGCAGCATTCTACCGTTAAAATTTAAGCCTCTATTCATTTACAAAAATGGAACGGAATTATTTCTTTTCATGAGCGCATGCACATTCATGTTCCTTTCTGTGCTGTGGCTAGAATAAGAAGTAAACTTAGCATAAACATTTTGCAGTAATTGTATTATCAAAGAAACAATATCTCAAAATTGGTCAAAACATTACATTTGTTGAAATGGTTATGAAAGTAATATTAATATCCCTTCCTACACACACAAATGTAGGAGTTTTAAAAATATCAAAGTTAAATGTAAAAATAATATTGTTATCGTTAATATAATTAATGCACATTGGGCCAATATTTAGATCCAGATTGTTTATAGAGAAAATTTAGTTACATTTCAAAATTGTTTACTTATAATAAATAAATAATAATTTTATCTATTAAAACTGCACTATCTTGGCTTCCTAAGTTGAACCGCACTCATTATTTCTGTATATCTACGGTCATGATTCTGATTTCAAATATTTGAACGGTTTCTTTACGCCTTGCAAAGTACAACATAAATAACATCATCTAACATTTAATCAACCAGGATACATGAGTGCATTACAAATTGTAAGGCATTAGAAACAAGAAAATGGAGGTAAGCTATAGGTGGGTTTCATGTGACGCCAGGATGCGCACAGCGCCATCTTTGCGGCCAATTTTATTTGTTATTTGGAAGGAAATATGCACCATGTAGAGTGCCACACACGTAAATTTGCCGTTGCGTAGAAACGAATTTTCGTTTCGTCTCCCTCTCCCTTAGCATCATGTGTTCTACCCTGCTCGAAAACCTTCGCTATTGTTGCCACATTGTCATTCCATTCCTGGACACACTCGCGCAAACATCATTGAAAACAATTGACTAGCGCTCCAGCTCGCGGTTCCCACCGTTCGGTAGGGACGCTGATGTGGCAATATAGCACGGCGTAGTGGTTGCTTCTTTTATGCAGTGCATGTTCATTGGCTAGCTAGTAACTAGTGTTGCCAACTGTAATAATGAAGCACTATTTCTGTCACGGAAGGGGAAAAGGCAGGTAAAGTGGCGGTGAGTTTCGTTGGATTGGAAGCACCATATTTTTATTTTATACTAAGTATTTGACCGGTTTGACGTTGTGTGCGTGTATTGCGTGTGTGTATGTAAAAGTGTGTGTTTGCTAATGAACGTTAAATTCCATAATGCCTCCAGTTCTGTCGAAGTTGAAATCAAAAACCTTGCATAGCCAAGCTCGGGAAATTCTAAGCAACGTGCACGAGTTCGTGAAGGAGGAAGCCAGTCATGGTGTTAGCATCCCAATAAAGCATTTTGGCAAGAGAGCAGCGAACAGCAGCAACAAATTGTTCATATTTCATAATTTTGGAATTATTCAAAATAAATAAATTATGTGGCTCCAACATCATTTCAACTCTGGCTCCGGCAAGTGTTCTTGTAGAAATTGCATAGAGGAGGCTGTCATTTTTGCTGCATTTTTGCGATGCATATTGTTTTCTGTGTTAAAATTGCCATGCTTTGATGGGTGACCAAGTTCATAGCAGGGCCGGCGGAAGGGGAGGGCGAACCGTCCCATCGCCCAGAGCGGCAAAATTTGAAGAGAAGAAAAAAATAAGCCTATTGAAAACTGTGATCGAGCGAGATATTCTTTTGCGCTGAATAGTATTGAAATAGCATAAGAAGTCTCATTATTTATTTTATATTTTGATGTTTTAGTTAGGAATATATTGATTTTCAATTTTCCGTTGCTGCGTAATGACCGGGGGGGGGGGGGTCGAAATAGAGCGGCATCTGCCGCCACCTCCCAGGGAGGCAAAATGACTAGCGCCGGCCCTGGTTCATAACAAAAGAAAAAGCCGCGCAGCTTATCGTCTAGTGGCAGTATATGTACTTGTTATTGTTGTGGAAGCCGGCATCCTTTGTAAATGTACAACAAAGGCAACCGACTGTCGCCGATCTCAGAGAGGAAATAATAATACTGCTTCAGGAGGAGTGTTATGGTGCAATTGTAGCGGTTTAACACGTTGGCATGTTATTATCTGCCGTTGCAGTTCCATACCAGTGTATACGGGTTTTGGGAGTGAAAAGTTAGAACGCCACCAGTGCATTAATGCAATGAAAAATAATATATATATTTTTTTATTTTGTTTGAAATCACTCAAATAAGGAATCGTATGAAGAAGTCTTCTTTGCAGCATTTTTGGTAATTTTACTTATGTGTTAGTTCATATTTTGCGAATTTTTAGTAGCTACATACAAAGCCACTTGTTAGTACATATTAATCCTAGTCCTGGTATAATGCATGACGTTTAAAACTCAACGTTAGATAGACCTGAATTCTCTAATTTCATTGTTGTACGTAACAGCTGTGCATCGGCGCACCGCAGCGATTTTTCTATCTGGTCCATTAGCAACACTGCTTCTTTAGTTCTGTCGCGCATTGCACGGCAGAATTATCTGCGCTGGACTTCTAACGTTCGTTGCATCTGCACCAACTGCATGTTTGATTTAAATCAAGAATGCCTGTGTTCGTACCTCCCGTTCGCCCGCTTGTATTCCTTATGCTTACAAGAACTGGCCTCAATCATGTCTGCTCGAAGCCACCACAATGCAACTTTGTGACGTAGGTGAAACACACCTATTCAGTGAATAGTTTGCTGGAATATTTCAGTCGATAATTCCAAAGAAAAATATAATTGCGGCTGCATGAAATATTCATGTCTCCAATTACATATGCAGCCATATACAAGACAATGTTTTCTGGAAACGACCGAGTGTACAGTGCTGTACAGGCAACTCGAGGAAATGCAAGCCAATGTTTCTCTGCAGAATCCAGTGCCCTGACCCAAGAGAACTGCTATCTTTCTTCCTAAATGTCACGTGATAGGTGGGGCCCCGTCGATTTATGCCACGCGTGTTCCAGAACAATGGCAGCATTCCTTTGTGAGGAACTGGGAGGCCAAAAAATATTGTGATGAGGACGTTTGACAACATTGCTTCGTGCTTGCATGTTGCAGAAAAAGATTGAAACAAACGCTGCAACCGGGTTGTGCCTTGCATTGGAAAAAGGTTGAAAAATGTTGGGAAAAGGTGTTGCAACTGCAGTAAGGTGGACATTACTAACATTTTTTTGTTGTCCACTTTCTTCGCAGGGCAAGATATGGTTCAGAGCCAGACTTCAAAAAAAGTGAGTTCATTGGTCACCTAGTCCTGGATGCAGCCTGTAACTCAGTAGGAAGTTCAGAGTTTCTCTGTCGGTTATGTTTCAGATCCATAGGAGATAACAGAGAAACTTGGCAGACATGTTGATTTTGGTGCAGCTTTTCTAGGTGCATTATTCGAAATCATGAATTTGCTTAATTAAGACACTTTTATCTTTTGATCCAACTCAAAAGTAAATCTACATGGTGCAGATTTAAAAAAAAAAAAAAAAGGCTCCATTTTTTTCGAAATCGGAGACATTCAGAGCTGATGCCAAAATTGATTTCTCAACTCTGAAAGCCTAGATTTTAACTCTAAATTAGTTATTTGGGGAGGGGGTGGAGGCTGCATAAAAGTTAATTCAGATTTACTGTATTTAAACATTCAGATGTTTTACAATTATATTATGATATCCAAATAGCAAATAAGCTACCGTCTCCAATATGGATGCTTTGACAAATTTATTGACTCTAGGAAACATATATTTTCGTCCCCCAATCGAGGTTTTTCGGCTAGTTTGGACAAAATACATGTTACGCTTATTTTTCAAAATAACTGAAAACCACTTCAAAACAAATTGGATACTTTTTTTTAGATTTGGTGACTTCAGGAAGCACGATTTTGATTCAAAGTTTGAATTTTTAGACCAACTGGCTCAAAAGATATGGTAGTCTTCTTTCGTGCAATCCGCCGTTTTCTAATTGATATTTTATAAAATTAATCCAGACCAAAATTTAGTATCTTTTTCCAAATATATCCGTTTCGAAAACTTATGTTGACATTACATTCCAGTACGTTTTGCATATGATTAAACACTGGAACAACACATATTTCTTCAAAACGGTTGAATTTGCGAAATTGATTGTTGTTTATAATATTTAGTGAATTAACAGACAGGAATTTGCCTTCAATGCGAAATTTCCCTTGCCTTAACTACGATCGGCGGGTAAGGTAAGAGTAAGCAAATTGTCCATATCTATTTTAATTTAGATTTTGACTCTAAATTCAATTTTCTAGACTAACTAGATAACAATATAAATAAAACCAATTAAGCAAACCCACTATTTTCAAAAGTGCGCCTCGCACCATTATCAAGATGTCTAACCAAGTTTTTCTGTTACGTAAGCTAATCAGTTTGGTACAGTGGGATCCATGAGTAATGCCGTGCAAATTGTCCATCACCATGTTCGTGCACTTTATTTGACCCAATAAGAACTTCAAGAATTAAAAGAAAACTCCAAACAAGCTGTTGACAACTTCTGCACCAGCATACTTAAAAATCCATCGCTTAAAAACATATAGGATGCAAGAGAAAAATTAATGCATATAGTGATGGACAATTTGCTCGGGAGTACTCATGGATCCCACAAATTGATAGTAGCTAAACGTTGAACTTCACCCAAGAATAATAAAAGTAATTCAAATCTCATTTTTGAAGTTATATAAAACCAGTAGTATGTCATACAAGTTGAATTATTCTCCAGTACCTTTTGCATGTGATTAACACTGAACGGCACATATTTATTCAAAAACGCTTGAATTTGCAAAATTGACTGTTGCTTATTATATTTAGTGAATTAACTGAGAGCAAATTTCCTCAATGCAAAATTTCCCTTACTACGATCGGCGGGTAAGATAAGAGTAAGCAAATTGTCCATCGCTATTTCCAGTCTTTATTATATTCAACTTCCTTAGGAGTGGAATTGTGTTGCTTTTGAAGCAGTTGTTTGTTTTACATTGCGGAAAACTAATGGACAATTTACCTATGCTTGCTTTTACCTTCGACTGTACATTGGCTGATCTTACTTGACGTTTTTCTAATTTATGACGTTCCTTTCCCCTGAAGAGAAACTGAAAGGATCTGTAGCATGCACGTAATGGGAGAAGTAGTCGGGAAGACTTGTAGCGTAGCTGGAAGACAAGCAGGTGACTTATAACTGTACACGTTTTCTATCGAAGGTGATGATTAAAAAGTGCTGTGGTATATGTTAATAGCTTGGTTTGGCAAGTGAGGAAACCACAGCTTGAAGTAAGAAGGAGCAAAGATTAAAAAAGAAAAATGAAAAATGATTACTACGTTATACTGTTGAGTCCTGGAGGTATATACATTTGCATTCGTGGCGTGGACATTGATTTCTTCTCATCTCTTGTGGTTGGTGGAAGGGGATAACCGCAACCGGAAGCAGTAGTTGTGAAGAACAAAGTAAGAGTTTAGCTGTCAAATGTAGGTTAACCATTTTGACGTCTCATCGACTACCAGTTGAAGCCGCTACAGATATTGCACATTGCTGTAAGCAAGCCTCTGTGAGACTTATAGCGCCTCAAAAGCAGGTGGTGGATTCGAATCTCAGATTAGGTATATCTGTGAATCCCTATCATCAGCATTATCAAAATCATCGCGTTAAAGTAACGATGTAAATAAGTTTGGTTTGATTTTTATTCCGCGTCGCTTTTCTTCCACATTTGACTAATCGCGACGATAAGTATGGGCGATTATATGAAATTGATGAAGATACGCTCGCAAATAACACCCTTGCCGAGATTCGAACACGATGTAACAAGTGAGTAAGGCTTCATGCAAATCACGAAGTCAACTTCCATGGCCGAGTGGTTAGTACGCACAGCGACGCCAGGGGTCCCGGGTTCTAATCCCGGTCTGGGCATGGGGGTTCTTTGTGAGTGTTCTTTCATGAATTTCATGATATCATCACTCATCCTTATCTTCGTGATAGTCACAAGTGGCAGAAAAGCGAAGTGAAATAAACCAAGTCAGTCAGTCAATCAAGCAAAACATGAAGTTAGTAGTATGTCATGTCCCTTTGGATGAAGAATGCAGTTTGACTCTGAAATTCAGAATTAGCCTCTTCATTTATTTTCGCTCTCTTTTCAACTTCTTGTGCAGGTGTAGGTTTACCCTCGGTTTCCTATTTACATATGGGCCTCCACTACGAGCAAGAATGGTTTCGAAAATGGCCGCAAAATGCAACCACAAAATTATGCAACTAACTATCGGACCCTGTCTATCTAAAACTTAAATAAATCGCCGTCCTGATGGAATGAAGGTAAACATAAATTTTGATTGATTGATTTGGTTTATTTTACTTCGCTTCTCTCCCACTTTTGGCTAATCTCGAGGATGATGATGAGTAATGATATAATGAAAGTGATGGCGGAACACTCATAAATAATATCCTGCCCAGGCTGGAATTCGAACCCAGGACCACTGGGATTGGCAGAAGTTACTTGAGCGGTAGTAAACATAAGAAATCGCTTGAGGATTTCACCAATCGAACACAGACTTGTGCGATGCGGCATGCTGATACGGTGTGGAACGTTGCTGTTGATTGGTTCGTTCCCAAGCGACATGTGTCGTGTGTCTCTTCGTTTGAAATCTGAGAAATCTCCCTAACAGTCAGTAAAGCTTTTAAACGGATATTTTAATTAACATTCGATAAAACTCATAAGCAGACATTTCCGTTAATATAATATTCGATAGAACTCTTAAAAGAACATTCGATAACGCTGACCCCCGTGGCGGAGTGGTTAGCACACGCCAGGGGTCCCGGGTTCGAATCCTGGCCTGGGCATGGATGTTTGTGAGTGTCCATCATATCATCAGTCATCTCCATCTCTGCAAATTTGCCAAAAGTGGCACAAAAAGCGAAGTAAAATAAAGCAAATCAATCAATCAACCAATTAATAACATTCGATAAAACTCGTAAATTGATATTTTAGTTACTGTTTTGAAAGTACGACTTGCCTGGGTTCAATATGTACCTTCTGCCTCCCATTATACCAACGATGTCTTTCTTTGGCTGCTAATGTATAGAATAATTTACTAACATGACAGTGTGCAAGAGATAAGTAACTGTACACCTAAACACAATCCGATGTAGAACCGTTAAAGGACTCTATCGTGACACAGCGAAGTCGACGAAGTCGACTCCGCCACTAGGTGGCTCTGTGCGTGTGGGCTCGAGAGTGAATTCGCGTCTAGGTTGCTATCCACTTTCATGCGCCCAGAAATATTACAGTTGAAACATGGGGTTTATTGGCCACATGATAACGGGTGTGCTGTGATGTCAGAGGCACCAAGAGGCCACGCGTTTCGCACTTTCGGCAATTGTCCAAAACTTAGCACGTAGCGTGGATCTGAGAGGAATACAAAATGACACAGCTATTCTTATATTTCCCAATTCCAGGTAACATATCATTGTGAACACATTACTTGCTTTCTAAATTGATTACGAATTCATACACTGTACTTCTCACGGTTTTTTCTTGTAAGCCAGTAGGACCTCTGTGGCGGTGATTATGACATCGCGCTACGACGTCAGGAGTCCCTGGTTCGAATTCTGCCATGGATGTTCTTTGAGATCAATTTATTCATATTATCACTCATCCTCATCTTCGTGATTAACCAAGATTGGCAGAAATGCGAAGTAATATAATCCAAATTAATCAATCTATTGTAAGCCATTAGCAGTGGCGTACTCGCGACTTTAGTAAGGGGTGTTTATCGGCTCTCTTTTTGTATGAGTTAGTGCTATATTTCACCATCTTTTCATGTACTGGCATTTTTTTATACCTCTCCAGAATGTATCCCCAGGCAGGGTAGACTGGGATTTAGAAACCAGAATTGGAAAGAAGAGCTGAATTAGTGATGGCGTCCGAGGGGGCAAGTCGACCAATCTGCTCTCCTACCCCAGCAAACATGAAAAACTAGCTATTTAAATGTTATTTTAGTCCAGATGTGGTATTTATATGTATAGTGAATGTGACATCCCTCAGAAAATACTCCTCTCCCACCGCGCTTCCGCACTCAAATTTTTTCTGCTGCCGTCACAGTTGAATTTATAGTTCTTCATACGTTGCGTGAAATTTGTTACGGCCCTCGTGTAATACAGGAAGATAACTTTAAGAAATTATTTCGTGTGCGTACATGTATGTATGTATGCGTGCATGCATGTTTAAGGTGTTTACTGCATAAGTATTACCAATCACATTATCCACCACCATATTTTTCTCTCGTTGTTTTACCCAATGAGAGCTTGAAGAACTGGAACAAAACTCCAAACAAGCAGCTAACAACTTCTGCACGAGAGGCTGTAAGAATCCATTCCTTAAAAACACGTAATGTGCAAGGGAAAAATTATGAAAATAGTTGTGGACAATTTGCCGAGCAATACTTGTGCATCCCACTGTACACCGGACCCCTGTTACATTAAAATCCAGAGTCAATCGTGGTTCGATATCGTTGTAAAAGTGCTAGTTCATTGTGTGACGCGAGTAATGATTTTTTTAAACGTAGCAGGAATCATACATGTCCTCCTACGCGCTTCATCACGGTTAAACTAGAAGCAGAAACACACACCGTAAGAAAAAATCTAACATGCACAACAGCTACAAATGGCATTGCGGACAATTGCTTTACATCTATTTACAATTCTTTTTTCCTCCTCTTTGAATGCTAGGAGAAAGTGCATAGGTTGTGTTTTTTTCTTGCCTGTACGTGGTTACCCACAAGTCTGTGCGGTGGTGGCGATCGCCCCTTTCAAGTGTCTCCCTCGACGGGATATCTGTGCCACAATTTTTGCAACCGAGGCGGTCGCCTAACCTACATCCACACCTACGTTTTGCACCTCCCAGACTGGTTTCTCCGTACCTTCGAGCGAGCAGGCGACAAGATTTCACTTCAGTGAATTTGGCGATGAGTAAAAATAAATTGCGAAAAGGAAAAGGATTATGTTGAATTAGTCTTTATTGAGCAGGAACGTTTTGACCTTTGGTGACTGTTTTTACATTCAAATCTATTATGCTTAAAATATAGTTACATTCTGAAATATGGACACTTCAAATGTATACTTAAACATGTAAAATACATACTTTCAATATGTACGTACAGTGGGATCTATGAGTATTACCCTGCAAATTGTCCATGACTATTTTCATTAATTTTTCTCTTACATCCTATGTGTTTTTAAGCGATATGTTTTTATGTATGCTGATTCAGAAGTTGTCAACAATTGTTTTCAATTTTCTTTTAATTCTTGAAGCTCTTATTGGATCAAATAAGATGTACGAACATGGTGATGGACAATTTGCACGGTAATACTCATGGATCCCACTGTACAGTGGGATCTGAGTATTACCATGCACATTGTCCATCGCCATGTTCATGCACTTTATTTGACCCAATAAGAGCTTCAAGAATTAAGAGAAAACTCAAAACAAGCTGTTAACAACTTCTGCACCATCATACATAAAAATCCATCGCTTAAAACACACAGGATGTAAGAGAAAAATTAACGAAAATAGTCGTGGACAATTTGCACGGTAATACTCATGGATCCCACTGTACAGTGGGATCCACTAGTATGTCTCAGCAAATTGTCCTTGACTATTTTTATTAATTTTTCTCTTGCATCCTGTGTGTTTTCAAGCGATGGATTTTATGTATGTTGGTGCAGAAGTTGTCAACAGCTTGTTTTGAGTTTTCTTTTAATTCTTGAAGTTCTTATTGGGTCAAATAAAGTGCACGAACATGGTGATGGACAATTTGCACAGTAATACTCAATCTCACTGTACTATAGACTAAATATGCGTCTACATAAATTAAATCTAATAGGCAACATTATGGAAGCAAACAATGCAAGAAAACAAACTGAATAGATTGTAGATCAAGATATAACAAGTATAAATGCGACAAAATTGACATGAAAATTTTATTTATGACATAGAATCGCACAAGAGATCCTTAAGTTAGCCAAGTATGGAATGTGAGTAAACCACTTAAATGTTAATTATTTATTTTAATTAAATTAATAACTGCTAACCAGACTTGATTGTTTTCATTTTATATGATTAAGGATGAAAATTTTCTCCTTTTGTGGACAATGTTGTTCAGTCAGAAAGTCATTTTTCGCTTTTTTTTAATCTCATGTGAGAAAATGTATTTTTCTTTGTACCTCCTTAGTGATGATCTATATATGTTGAATTGTTTGCACTTTTTGCCACTGGACTTTGTTTTTTATATACACCAACATTTCAGAAGCTGGCTCTGTTTCAAATGTTCGGAGTAGTGGAGACGACAACGGGATATTGCCGTCCCCACTATTAGAACATTCAAGCTTCAATACATTACATTTTCTGTTTAGATGTTTCTAATTGTTTCATAGCGCCCCACTGTAACCATATTTCCTATTAAATATCTAATCAACAGAGACTGTTGAATGATACAGGAGAATTTATATAATCTATGAGTGTTTTTCCTAAAAAGTAATTGCATAAACGTAAATTCATCATCATTCACCCTCCAACCCCCTGTCAGCGGCAGAACTATGTTATACCAATGGCATTCCCCAGAGTCATAAAGAAGGTGGTGCTCCCTTTTTTATCCACTGTTCTATTTTACCAAATTTTCTGCATTTGATGTTATTTTGGAAAGTTGGGGAAAATGAGAGAGGGTTATGAACCCTATCAACCTCCTTCATCGGTTGGTTACCTACTGAATTCAACTCGTCCATAACATCTTTCTATGTTGCATGTTTGGCACCTTCTCAGCGAAGTCGTTATCGCGACGCGCTACGAGTTCAGAGGTTCCAGGTTTGACCCCGGGTAAGACCCCATCATCTCTTTTCATTACTTCCTATCATTCATCCTCATCATCGCGATTAATCTAAGAGGAGAAAAGCTAAGCAAAATGGTCGAAGTTGGTTACTTAATCTCGATATTTACGTGATATACTGACCAACTCGCAAATAGATCAACATAATTATACTCCAATAAACTTGCATTTCGTAGTTCTTTCAGAGTACTAAATTTTATAATTCTATCTACAGTAGTTCTCGAGATACCTACAATTGATACGGGCTGATATAGCATTACGTCCACATCTACTGTGAAAAGACTGATAACTGCGCAGCTAAGGCTCTGTCCGAAAGGTAAAAAAAAAAGCAGTCTTGTCGGAAGTAACGTCACCTAGTGCATTTCAAAGCTCCAAGCAAACTAGCATTCGACACCGGAGTGCGGAGCACGCGAGGTTGTAGGCTTGAATACTTGACTCGTGCACTCGATGTTCATTTGTGTGATATCCTGAAGCTGAAAGTCATCCAATGTTGGTTCTAGTTCTTGTAATGTGTGTGGAATTGTATGTATAGAATTTTTTTTAAAATGCCACGTGATTTTTATGGTAAGAAACAAGTGTTTATAACGCGGGAAAAACAGTGTGTTCTAGTTTTATCAATTGATCGTATTTGGCGCTGCAGTCAAAGTGCAATTCGAAAGATTTTCGCTTCCAGTCCAAGGCTTCATGAAGTGCGAGACCATTTTCGAAGTATACTCGCTTCAAGTACGGTCTTGCACATGGACGTCCGCAGGATATTTTCCAGGGAGGGGCAAGGAAGGCATTTTTTTCCAAGGGGGCAAACAAGGCGCATTTTCCCCCAAAATATTGTTGTGCCCTAAAAAAAATTGCTTAAATTTGGATTTATAGTGTTCATGCACTAATTAACACATATTATTGTAGCTAAAATGAAATTATATGTGTGAAATACATAATTTTTGGTTGACTTGTCCCCCCTTGCCCCAACTCCCCCTTCCGGACGCCCATGGTCTTGCACCTTTCGGACACGACCTAAAGAAGATAGTAGGTCATGGATTGACGAACTTGTGTGTAAATAAGGTCAGTCTTTCTAACACCTGTGTCTGGAAGTCCAATTCAACTTAATGTACTACCTTGGTATTCACATGAAATCCTTTTCTTTATTGCCAGTGCTTTCGTGGTTTCTTTATCGCTGTCTGTCACGTGCTCATAACGGAAAACGCAAAAGGATCAATCACTCCCCTTGCTCAATCCTACCATGCCTTCCGATAACGGTGAATCTTCTATGCAAGCACTAAAAAGCAATTTGACCACTCACCTACGAACAGTATTGCGCGCCAGGTGCGCTCGTCCCCCTCCCCTGCGGGGTCATCTGCTAAATGCAGCCGAAGGAACAAAAGAAGATCGAATTGACTTTCTCCTGATCGCCGGACGTTACAGTGTCAAGGTTGGGTAGCAGACCGTCACATTGGAACATGGTTACAAAAGTAAGACGCGGGATTACAAAGGCTCTTACAAAGTGTCTGGTTCTTCAACTCCTTGCTCGTGTGATTAGATAATGCTGGCAACGTCCATTCCTAACGGCAATACTGTCACTTCCAAACATTCGACAAATGGAATACAATCAGCTGTAACCAGCTTCCTTATCTTGGATTGGATCTATGAGACACTTACTTTATCTTGATCTTACTTTATTGACAAGGTAGCTATTAGTTCTGTAGCTTAATCTGCTACTACAGTATAAATTGCACGAGCGGCAAGGACAACATTAGCACCTTGGGAAATACATGCTAACAGCACCAAATCTGACCTGCCTAACCTATCAACGTTGCATATAATGTCATAAATGAGCATGTAAATAGGTTAAGCAAGTTATATTTTGTTTATTTAAGCTATTATATGCAGAGTTGACATGTTTAAAACAAAAGTGTTTAAAACAACTTGTTTTAAACGTTTAAAACACATGGCTTTGTTTTTTTACAAATGTTTGAAACATTTAAAACAATGTGTTTTAAAGATGTTTTTTCAGACTTGTTTAAAACACATTTTGATACTTGATGTTTGATAGTCTGTGGTTATTTTGTAACTTTGTATTTTCATCCATTCCGTGTCATTTTGTTTGTTCTGCACAAAAATCTGTTGAGGGCTGAAAATTTATAATCAGTTAACAAAGAAACATATCGTGATGAGTAACCATGGACCTCTTTACAATGCCTGGGTATGTTTTTTTTTTTAACAAGTGCTTAAAAAAATATTCCGTAAAACAGAGTAGCTACCACTTGGATAGAGTGGGGCCTGGCAACTGTGCATTAGTTGAAGCTTCTTGAATATAGCCTACATGCGAGATTCAACTTTTAAGATTAACAAAAATAAGTATTTTAAGAAGTTAGTCAAGTGTTTACTTTATAACTAGGAACATAGTTCTTCCTTGTATTAGTAACAGATTCCTTATTAATCAATATTCTTAGAAAATAAGTTTTCTTGGCATTATGTTTTAAACGTTTATTTTGTTTAAAACATGGTTTTTCTGTTCTTATTTAAAACATTAAAAACATGTTTAAAACAAAAGAAACTGTTTTTTTTTTCCGAAAAAAAAAACAACACAAATTTTGGCAACCTTTATTATATGCATACGTGGATAGGTTAGGCAGGTCAGGTTTGGTGCTGTTAGCATGCATTTTCCAAGGTGCTAATGTTGTCCCTAGCCGCTCGTATAAATTGCTACTCGTACCTTATCTTGACTCCACAAGAAACTTCCAACCTACTCCCACAATCGTTTCCTGTATTCTAAACCATGGGTTCCCAAACGTTTTCGTTTCACGGCGCCCTTAGTGTTTCCAAGACATTTCCGAGGCGCCCAAGTCAGAATGTAGGCCTATCTAACACTTGCAACGCTCTGTTAGTGTGGTTATGTTAAAACATAAACATATTTCAAATTCAGAAACATTTTATGTGTAAAAAGTACTAAATAAGCACACATTTGGAACAATCATATCATTTCACTGAAAATATTGCAAACATTTCACGGCGCACACTTTGGGAACAACTGTCCTAAACACTTCCTAATACTCCTATAAAACTTGCGAAATATCACTAAACATTAAAAACAGCAGATTGATCTTCTACAACAGCACATACTTAAGTGACAGATAACATGTGCATCTATGACTCTAATGGAACACAATGAAAAGAAAACAGTAAACATAGGTAAAAAAAAAGGTTAAGTGCTCCACTGTGCTTAGCACCACGCCATGAAGGCGTATAGGGGGTGTGGGGGTAACGCCCCACAGTAAAAATAGTGAAAACCTTATTTGTGGGCAGGAATGAAAACTCTGGTACTTGAGGTTGCTAAATCATACAAAATCATGCATCCAGAATGTTCACAATACAAGCCCACTCACCATAACAGCCTATATTTTTTGCCAGTTGTTGTTATGTACAATCGTTGTAATGTTTTTTTTTTATTATTATTATTCGTCACCTCAATTGTTACATGGATTTCCAGCAACTACCAACTTGATGTACTATAATAGTCCCCCGTCGTCGCCTTGTAACCAAGGGTTCTCGGGTTCGATACCTGTAGAGGCACATAATGGTTCGGATCCCACTTTAAACTGTAGGTCCAGTCCCAATTAGCTTCTCTGTGCAGAAAATGAACTTTATGTTTGTGTCTGAATGTAAAATATGTCATTAGTAAAATTATACCTTAGTAAAATGTAAAGTAAATACCTTTTAGCATAGGCGTAACTTGGAGGGTGTAAGGGGGGAAAGGCCCGCCTCCTAAAATTTTAAGACGTTAAAATTTACCAAGGTATTTTTGTTAACCTCGTGGGACCCAAGGAACGAAGATATGATATCTTAAATCTCTGACAGTCATTTAGCACTGCACCCCCAAGTTAAGCCCCAAATTACGCCCATGTTAGCCACCCAGAGAATTTGAAACGGAAATCTGTAGCCCCCCACTTACATCAGGCTGGCGCCGTTTGAATTGCATATATTTATAAGAACTGCCCCCATCATGGCTGTACAGTGGGATCCATAAGTATTACCGTACAAATTGTCCATCACCATGTTCGTGCACTTTATTTTGACCCAATAAGAACTTCAAGAATTAAAAGAAAACTCAAAACAAACTGTTGACAACTTCTGCATCAGCATACATAAAAATCCAGTGCTTAAAAAAACAGGATGTAAGAGAAAAATTAATGAAAATAGTCATGGATAATTTGCACGGTAATACTCATGGATCCCACCGTACCAGGCCACAATGCAACAGTTTGTGACGCAGGTGAAACCCACCTGTAGCTACCATCAATAGCTGGAGTATTTTATTCTAATTTATCGCAAGGCTATAAATAGAACTTGTTGTCAATGTCCCATGACACAGACACGGTTAAGATATAAGTTAATTGTTGAGGCCTATTTTTGTTCATTTTTCCTCTACATTCTGTGTTATTTTTAAATAATGGAATTATGTTGGCGCTAGAGGAGAAGTTATGCTTATTGAGGAACCAAAAAATGAGTAACCGCGATGAGGGACAAACATACTATCTTTGCTGTTGGCTGTACAATCAGCGACAAAGATAGCAGTATGCAAATTGTCCATAACTTTATACTACGGGGTATCAAAAAGTAATGCCTCCTGCCATCCCAGATCTTTAATAATGCATCATTCAAGATAAACTATACATCATAGTGAAGCCTGAAGCCTCTTCTACATATGCCTACATATATTCACCATTCAGTTCAATGCATCTACGCCAACGTTGAACCCAAGTGTCACATCCATGTTGGCAAAACTGTAGTTTGTTGTCTGCACCATGTCATCACTTTCTGCGTTGACCTTGCAGACTTGAATTTTTGGGACCTGGAGAACCACTATGGCGCCATTGCATCGATTGCAATTTATTCTCTGTGTCATACATATACGCCCATGTTTCATCTCCAGTGACCCAATCTTTGAAAAAGTCGTTCTGATGTGCTTCAAATGCGGCCAGGAGCTCTTGCGACACTTCCTCACGCCTAGTACGCATGTCTGCGGTTAGTTCTTTGGGAACCCACTTAGCACACACACTTTGTGGTATCTTAAGTCAGAAGATCATAAGACACGTTAAGTACGGCTGCCAACTCCTCGATTGTGATGCGCCGATCCTGACGAATCAATTCATCTGCCCGGCGTTTCTTGTCCTCCGTCAGTGATGTTGACTGACGTCCGCTGCGCGTTTTATTTGCAATATCCTTCGTTGAACCTCTTCCCCCAACATCTGACATTGCTCACGTCCACTACAGTGTCCCCATAGACATTTGCTAACCTCCTATGAATTTCTACAGGGGCGCGACCCTCTTTTGCCAAGAACTCAATCACAGCTCTTTGTTTATGCCTCAAATCCATGGCTTCCTTCAGTCAATCTGAAACCTAAAGTACACAAGTGTTAATGAAGGTCTATACTGCAGGAGGCCTTAGAAAGAGCGCTTCGCGGGCTAACAGCAGACGTCGCTCGCACACTATTACCAATACTCTCGTGTCGTCTGCTCCTCAGCCGAACAAACAGGCCGAGGTAGCAAAAGGCAGAGGTCACTCACCCTTCCAGAAGGGTGCAGCGAGCTAGCTGTGGCAACCGGGCTCGCTCATTCGAGGACCTGATTGGTTCTTGAAGACATACCCCATATTGTCGTCTGCTGCAAGCCCGCGATGCGATCTTTTTAAGGCCTCATGGAGTATAATATGTCACATAGTAATAACACCTCAACAACGCGCTACACATTAATAAAAAAATATATACGAGGAGGCATTACTTTTTGATTCCTCCACTTACATCCTTCTTATCTTCTGTTTTATGTGTTTTTAGGGAAGAGTCGTTATTAGTTTTGGCGTGTTAAATACTGTCACGTGGTGCTGGTTCAGCAGTCAACAACAGGCCACTGGGCGCGGGTAAAGAGAAACCAAGGTAGCTAGGATCCTCTCAAGAGTCCAATTTCAGTACAAAATGATTTATGATTTTTCACGTAAATGTATGGCCAATATTTATGAACATGTTGCTTGCGTCGGCTGACAAAATTTCGACCTGCTATTGTTGCCAGTGAACGTGATAAGCCCCTAAGAGAGGGCCAGTCATAAATCTATCAAGTCCTGCACATGACCAATACTGGTCGAAAATGACACATTGGTATAACATCAGTCATCAGACATCTAATTATGATCTTACATTTATCTTGCCCGAAAAGTTGCATTCTGGAAACATTTTAACTTTGCCTTCCGCCAGTTATTAATATTATCAGCGTGTCCATAAATATACTGTCATACTTTAAAGTGGTATTACGTCGCTTTGGATAATCGTATTTAAATGAAATAGGTGACATTTGAAAGAAAAACTCAAATATTTTATTTTACAACTCATAGACATTGAATGTGGCCCCCACGAGTGGCCCTGCAGACATCAAGGCGATATTCCCATTCGTGCCACACACGCTCCAACATATCCACAGGGATGGACTGGATTGCAGAAGTGATGCGAATTTGCAGTTCTTGCAGGTTTTGAGGCAATGGGGGTACATAGACACAATCTTTTATGTAACCCCATAAAAAAAAGTCCCAGACCTACAAGTCAGGTGACCTCGGCGGCCAATTGTAGAAGACCACTTCAATCCGCACGCTGAACCTTCACCAAACTCTGCGTGTAATGATATTCTAAAACACACCAACTACGTTCTTAAAATCTTCTGTAATAACAAAACAATTTTAAAGGAAAACATTCACCTGTAACCTGCTAAATATCCAACAATGAACCCGCATCGTCCATTGTTGTCAGGAGTGAATTTATTTCAGTTTCTATGTTTGATCTCGTTCATTGTTGTCCATTGCTGATATTGGTGTCCATTGTTGACATGCACAAAAATATTTGAGTTTTTCTTTCAAATGTCACCAATTTCATTTAAATACGATTATCCAAAGCGACCTAATACCACTTTAAAGTATGACAGTATATTTATGGACACGGTGTGTAATTTTCTGTTTGGAATAAACTGACAATGTTAAGCATTGAGAGATATCAGAAAACCTCGTGTAAACATCTCTTACTGTTTTCATGATATAAATTTTCAGTTTTTGTTGCGGAACTTTTTAAACACACTGTTGTTGTGCTAGAGCAGAGATTGTTCTTTGCTTATTCTTGCTTTCTGTTTCAATTCTAGAACCGCACGTCGCGGAAAGCAATAATTGAACCTGGTGATGGACAATTTGCCTGCTATTATATTTGCCGTTACTTGATGCTCAAGTATTGCTCGACAAATTGTCCATGACTATTTTCATTCATTTTTCTCATGCATCCTAATGTGTTTTTATAGACTACATTTTTACCTGTGCTGATCCAGCAGCAGTTTGTTTAGCTTTAGTTCTTGATTCTCTCAGAGTTAAACGAGACAATAAACTTGGTGCTGGACACTTTGCTTCGTAATACTTATGCATACCAGTGTACATGAAGGGATATTTGTGCATGCATATGTAGTTAGTAGCTTCCATTGAGTCGTTTTCTAATTCATATTGTGACCTCTTGCCTCGTATGCTCTCTGGCACCAACAGCAGTTATTATCGACAGTTGGTCCATGTACAGCAAACGTCTTCCATATGTCTTCTTTTGTACCATGGATGTGGAACGAAACTCTCCGGAAGTAGCAGCTATTATTGGCCCCCATCAGTTTCGCCAAAGGCTCTTATCTTTGGTAACAGTTGGGGAAAAACGTGACTTTGCACTAGGATAGTCAAGTTAACAAGTTTTTTGAAACACCACAAGGACGAAGTTGCTGAGAGCATAAGAGTGACAACACCAGAGGAGGGTGAGAAGGGCTGATGCGCTGTGATATATGGGGCAACCCGCTTCCCACCTACCATCAGGCCGGCAAAACTTCATAGTTTAATTAACTCCTATTTTTTGTTAATCGGGTCATATCAGGCCCGTACACAAGGGGGGGGGGCAGGGGGCCATGGCCCCTCGCTCGAGCCATGAGAAAATTTAATTTGAACTTATAAAAACCTACCAAAATTTACATTGATGGTTTTTCAAATTTTGCATGAATTTCGATTTTGTCCTTGCACAAATGAATAGGTTGTTTCTGGACATAGGCAGGCTCTAGAAGTCTGCAGTCTGCAATATTAGGCTATTTTAGTTCTATAACCATTGATGCAAGGCTATCAGATGTTCCGATTTAGTCGGGATAGCTAGTCCATTCCTTTTAATCCATGTCCCGACTTTTTCGTCTCGGCTCTGACACTACTTGCTATAAGGGAAGAAAGACTCTTGCGCCACTACAGACATTGAACTGGTTAGGTAGGACTTTCTGTAGAATACTGTGTACATTTTTAAAATTGTCTTAACTTTTTATTAGTCAAAAACAGGTGTTTGACGACATTCGACAAATAGGAACCCCCTTGATTATTGAATGGTTTCTTTTTCTTTTACAGTGTGTCTAATGTTTCACATAATTAGAATAGAGGGTGATTTTAAAAACTCTTTACATTATGGAAGAAAGGTTCCTCAATGACTGCAATACAAAACCAACCTTATAAGGGGCATTTAGCTCTCCACCCGCACCGCAAGGTCTGTGATCCCTTTTCGCCATCACTGAGCAGAACGTTTTCTTTCTCCAACATCAGGGTTTTTCTGCAACTGATGTCCATTCTGCCACTCAATGGCTTAGGGTTAATTAATATTATGTAAATAGGAGAATCCACTTCACAGCAGAATGGTTCCTAATTTTTGGGGCAAAAAATTGCCTGAAGTACTTTTAACTTATATTGTTATTTGTCCAAAACACTCAAGAAGTTAAGTACATAATTATTTACGAAATTCTGTCAATCAGAATTTGTTTAACTGCAACTTTTCTTCTTTTCTACTTGTAATTGTCTTGAACATAAATACACAATGGTGTGACCGTACAAGAGACAACGTTCACAGTGTGCAGAGGACATCAAGGCCAAACGTTTCGATGCTACGAGCTGTTGAAAATTGCATTTTTTACCCCACATTTATGCAACTCCATTTAATAGCTTCTTGGTTTACACCGGCATTT
This sequence comes from Lepisma saccharinum, assembly GCF_977018435.1. Taxonomy (NCBI): domain Eukaryota; kingdom Metazoa; phylum Arthropoda; class Insecta; order Zygentoma; family Lepismatidae; genus Lepisma; species Lepisma saccharinum. The sequence continues at coordinate 80,539,457 of NC_139243.1, forward strand.
ATTTTTACTGTCGAATAAGATTCTAAAAGCGAAAATACGCAATAGAAACAATATTACGCCAGCAGGCACACTGCCAGGGTGAAGTCACTTAGCCGTTCCCTTCAGATAATTTACCATATTTACAGGGTTCGCACTGACTCCAAAGTCCTGGACAACTGGAGGAGTCAGGAAAACAAGACTAGGACCGAGGTCATTGGAAACAAATTATTTTAAAAAAAAGTTTTCAAAACCTGGAAAAGTCAGGGGAATTAAATGATTTTTGCTTGGCAGAATTTGTAACCGGAAACAAATTTCGTTTTATCTTCCCAACAATCTTTCATTTTGAGTAATATTGCTTATAAAAAAGATCTTTCATTTTTTTAAAATTTATTTTCAAAAATGTTCAACAAACTTGAATCATTTGATTAACTAACACAGTTGAAGTGTAACTCTTTATTTTTTAGCATGTTAAATCATTACACAGTTATGTAAAATACCTGGAAAAGTCACGGACTTTGCAAGATATGTGTGAACCCTTATCTATCAACCCCACACACATATGTTGCTTTTCGTAGGCTATTTGATTTGATTGATTGATTGATTTGATGTTTAAAGTCCACTTTATGCACAGGAAGGCTGATCGGGACTGGTGCTACAGTTTAAAGTAGGTTCCGAACCACTATGTGCCTCCACCAGGTATTGAACCCAGGACCCCTTGATTACAAGGCGACGACGCTACCACTGCGCCATCGGGGAGGACTATAGTACGCTATTTGAATTGTTTTCATTATGCACACATGTAGTCTACCCGTATCATACACTTTTTTCGCTCTGACAGAAACGAATGTCAGTGTCAACTGCAAATATTTGTCACGTGGTTGCATACATATAGGTTAGAAAATGCTCTTCTTCAACATTTCCTAATAAAATGAGCAAATTTATCTACCCACCCTTTCCTATACACCCCACGCACACATATGTACTATATATATATATATATATACACACACAGACAGTGTATAATAAGAAAGAAAATTTATGAAAATTCGCCTATGGGTCAGCCCCCCCCTCAAAAAAATTCTGGGTATGGGCCTGCGTCATATAAAATAATATTGGAACCAAATCTTCCCAAACACATTATTCTCACTACAGCCTTACCTACCACACAATATTTCCTTTGATATTCGTCATATAACGTAGTATTTCTACCTTTTTGGGTAATCGTGACGATGCTGGTGAATGATGATTGGATAAAAATTCATGGAAAAATGAACACGATGAAACACCAGTGCCATGAAAATCGTTGACGAAATCTGGGTTGAATTCTCAATGTTGACTCTATTATGACTTTCGGTAGCAGTTTCTAATGCCGTGACCTTGTAATCAAGGTGTCTTTGGTTCGCAATTGAGGCATTTTACATGTTGGTGTATGTGTGTAGAGTGGAATCTTTTTAACTCGAATTACTCGTAATTCGAACAGAAGTTTATTCTCCTTGAAATCATCTTTAATTACATTGTTTTTCTTAATTCGGATTTTGGATAATTCGATTTTTTCGTGTCCCGTTGGAGTTCGAATTAAAAGGAGCCGCTGTGTATAAATATGTAATATTATATATTTATGATATGACGATGATGATGATTCAAAGTGGTCCCGTGTGAAAATAATCTTAAACCTACTACCTTCACATAAGCAGACATACTGGAATTCGAGTATCAAAGTTGCAATTATCTTGCCATCGTCGCATCAGTTTTATGCTGTAGTTCACATCCTTGACACACTTAATAGCAGACGTAACAAAGAGTGATATGTGGGCGAATGTTTTGTATCGATAACTTGTTTATCTCAATACAACGGAAGCATTCTTTGACCATGAAGATCATTACTCTGTGTGCATACATGACATAATTCTAGACACAAAATGTAAACTGAAAAGACCTTAGAACGGGTCTTGTGAATTGTCGTGAATGATTAGAACTTGGTAAGATCGTTAAAAAGTGGTACTTATTACTTATACTTTACAAGAAATTCTTTCATACAAAATAGTAATTCTGTTGGACGGGAGATTGAACCGATCTACCTAACGTAACACCATGTACTCGTACATTTTATACAGGCTATAATAGAAAGTATTAAAATAGCCCAGTCCTAATATTGCTGCTTTGTACGATATACATTGTAAAATCGGTTACAAGCCAATAAAAAGTATAAATGTATCATAAATGTGATATTACGGATATCATAAGTTATGTGTGTGAGTGTACAGTGGCGCCAGAACGGGGGAACCTTAATCCAAAGTAAACACAACCATTTTCGATGTGTATCTCTGGGTATTTATCTAATTCATAAAAAAACAAAAACGATAAATCTTTACGCATTTAAACATTACAGACGATTTATGGGGTTGATTATGAAATATTCACAAAGAAAAGTTTTTTTTTTAGTTGCGATGTGTACTAGTAACATTGGTCGTCTAAGAGGGCAGTACCACGTGTGTCCGACATCTGTCTATGTTATGCAATCAATACCCAGAAGAAAGAAAGAGTTGATATTTATAGGTACAGATAGGTAGATACGTTCAAAGTCTCTGTTAAGTGACTTTTTGGACACCCTGTATAAACCTATCATTTTCGGTTTGGTGTTTGATGACACTGGTTTTGACTTGTAATGTTCACGGCTTCAGTTTTCTTCACCACATTGTCCCTTCAGCCAATGTATTCTTTATTCTAACTCGTTGAAAGCTTTCCAATCGACGTTGCACGTGACCCACCCACAGGGAAGTAATAAAAAGGAAGCTGGCGTTAATCTCTGTGGAGTCTTCCACCAGTTTAACGACTCCATCAAAGAATCCTTGAAGGGTTTTCTTCTGCCGCGGAGGGACCAACAGACTGTAAATGAGCCCTGGTGCCCCGCTGTTAAAAGGTTGATCACCCCAGGGGAAGGAATCTGATCCGGTTAATATTCAATCGAGGCGAGTGATGATGCGATGCGTCCTGAAGCTTGTCATGTCAAAGGTTTGGAAGCCAGATTGGAATTCCTAGTTTTTATTCTGGCTGACGTCGACCACTTCCTATTTTCCTTATCTGTGAGCTGGTACCGAAAAGAAAACGCCGCGTCATTTCAATAAGTACATGAATCTATTGAATTAATTATGATCTTCAGCCGCCGGCCCCCGTGGCGGAGTGGTTAGCACATCGCGCTACGACACCAGGGGTCACGGGTTCGAATCCTGGTCTGGGCCTGGATGTTTGTGAGTGTCTATTCATCAATTTCATCATATCATCATCACTCATCCTCATCGTCGCAATTACCCAAAAGTTGCAGAATAAGCGACTCAAAATGGAAAAAATCAAGCAAACCTTTACTCTATCCCCATAATCTGTGGAGCAAGACCGCGCATAGCGGCAGAGAAGGTGGGGAAATCGAGTGGGCAGAGCGAGGCAGTACACACTGTTGCGAAGGCTGGTAACTGCAATCACTCCCCTCCCTCACGTGCATTCCCGTTCCCTCTCACGTGTTCATTGGCAGAACCGGCTCGCGTCACTACTTGCGCAGAGACTTGTTTTCGTTCGCTTCCTCCAGAGATACCCGGACAGCGTTGCCACAATCTAAGGGCAAACTTTCCCTTTCCAAGGGGCAAACTTTCCCTCTTTGGACTATTTTCCCCCTTCACCTTAACAAATATAATAATAATATTATTATTATTAGCAGTGGTAGTAACAAATATAATAATATTATTATTATTATTAGCAGTGGTAGTAACAAATATAATAATAATAATATTATTATTAGCAGTGGTAGTAGTAGTGGTAGCAGCAGCAGTACCAAAATTTCCGTTGGTCCATGTTCGTCTGAATATACAATGTTACACAAATTTTTGACATATATGTCAGCTTCATCGCTTTCTGGTCAGATGTCGCAGGTTTAAATGGTCAGGAATCCATTAAATCGTTAATTCTCATCGTTACAATTATCCGAAGATACAGAAAAGCGAAGTACAATAAACTTAAGAGAAATATAAATAGATACAGGCTTATATTCAAGTGAGCAGAAATAAAGAGGATCAGAAAGAAATAAAAATGTGAATATGAAACTACGTATAATAATGTAGAGTCAGAAGTCTAAATATTTTTCATCGAAATTCTCTTGTGGCTAAAATTTCGGGCCGAATTTCTATGCAAAAGGGAAATTTCCCTTCATGTGGCAACACTGTACCAGGAACAGAGTAAAATAGAAAGTTTTAATTTCGCCCCTAGTTTAGGACGGTAGAAGACTCAAAATGATGAAAATGTTTGCTTTTGAGATCAGATTTTTACAGTGCATATATAAGTTTAAGATGACGGACGTAAAAATTCAATGAAGCTCTTTAGATGTGGCTAAAGCGACATTACAGTTAATTCCCCACAGAGTCAAGCAGAACACAGAAAATCTCTGTAACCAGATTTTGAAGTATAGTCTTGCGACCGAGGTATCACAAATTAAAAAACAAAAAAGTCATATTTTTACAATTTTTCATGAAATACAACTGTGCCATAGTCTCGTCATCAGTGAAAGGTGGTCATAGCTTGGGTTGCCAATACATTTAGCATCAATATGTATGCAAAAATGGGTGAGTATTTGAGAGGGCTGATAATGAGGGAACGCATTTACAGATGTAAATACATACTTATGAATAAAGCTGTATTATTCTTGAGCATCATGTGGCATGTAGACTCGAGAAATTGTTTTTACTTCCATATTTTTTTTACATATATTTGGCTCATATTTTACATACGTTTTTATTTTTACATATTTTCATATTTCAGAACATTTCTGAACATATACTCCATATTTGCACAATAACTATATTTCTCCTTGTGACCGATAGAGTTGGGTGAATTTCTTGCGAATAACTGAGAATGTCCGAAGCATCGTTAAACATACGGAACTTTACAACTTTTGCGTTAATTACAAGATTTCTGTCGTCCAGCAAGTTTAGCAGAATTCTCTCCCACTTCTGCTGCTTACTGTACGTTGTTTTTGCATAGCTGCAGCACCACTTACAAGAAGGGCTCAATGTGGGGACCATTGACTTCAACACAAACACTGTACCTCCTGCGTAACATGATCTGGTACACACGATCACCAACACCTGCTAGTCCAATATCCGCCGCTGCCATACCCCGCGTCGGCAGGTCTTCCTCTGATTCCACCAGGATATCTTAAATCAGGATCTCCGTGTGGTCCCACAGGAAATAATCTAGCGCAGTCAAGTCCAGCGAACGTGCAGGCCAACGTACGTATACCCTGGTCATTGGCGCCGAAAACGTGGGAGGGTTCAACGTGTGTTGTGGTGGTGTTTTACTTGTAGCGGGGAAACTGTACGTTTCTGGACATGAGTTCCTATGCAAAACTCAACCCTTTTGGTCCCCACTACAAGCCCTCAAAGTCTGTAATGGGAATTTAGATACACCCTGTAATATATATCAATATATCAATTTTACACCTCCCAAGGTCCCAACTGTTTGCTTTTGAGATTGTAAATTACTTGAAATTCCTCTTTATTTACAATTGTTGTCAACAATGATGGCTCAAGGATCGGCTCCTGGTTGTTACAAACGTAATTTTGGCAACGTTGGAAGAGAGCCCATTGCTAACCCCACCCTCGCTACTAGTTGAGCCGACAGCAGCACCAGAAGCAACGATTTTATGGCACACGTACGGGATTCGCTACTGGTTTCCCTTCAGCAGAGTCCCGGTAAAGTTACAATGCCGATGCTGCATTTTCTGTAGCTTGTATAGTGTCATATATTATTATAAAGGTAAACTTTTACAATTTTAAGTCCATATTTTGATGAAAATAATTAATATGTATTTACACATTTAGGACATTTTTACTTCATATAAATCAGTTCCCCGGTGATAACACTTCTGGGCGCAAGGCTGAAGTACACACCCGTAGAGCCAGACTACGATCCGCCACTGGTATATGCTATGTTTAATGTGAAGAGTAAGAATGGAACTGTACTGATACTGAAATAAAGATGGTCAACCGCTTCGCTAGCGTTCTTGTTTAAATTCTCGGAACTTCGCACTGCGCGTGCGCAAAACAAAGTAATTGAGCACCTTGATGGACAATTTGCCTAATATCATTCCTGCAGCCATACGCGAATTTTAAAATTGGAACAGTTACATCGCGATTGCGCAACTGGTGCCGTAAAGCATACTTCCAACTTGTTGGAAACCATTCCACCACCGGAAGGAAGAGGCGGGTCTGGCCTCGGGCGGTGGGGGATTGAATCCCAAGCGGGGCATTTATGGCCACAATTCCTGGTATTGGAAGGTAAATATGATATTAGTTCCGTTAATCTCACTAACAGCTTTTCGTTCTGAAGGTCGCGCACGTTTGTTTTTTTCCCACGCCAATCCATTGTAACTACGTCGTTCGCCGGGAGACATCGTTTCGATGTTATTACTTAAGAATTATCTCATCCGATGAGGATTTCTCTTCAATTTGTACCCTCACCCAACCCCTCCTCTGTCCCTTACCTGGGGCTATTATTTTGAGAAATTTCACGATAAATGTTGTGGGATGTTATGTGAAGGAGACTTCATCTCTTCTTTTTGCACAGACACACAATAATCACTCTTCCTTGTGATCAGTGATGTGTCGTAGACTATAAGTTTACGTCTACATGCTTTGTCTACACGTAATATACGCGTAGATTAAATTGGGTTGTAGTTTACATAGACTACGTAGACAATCTAAAGTGTATTAAAATTAATTTTCAAGGGTTTCATGAAAAGAAAGTGACATTTTCAACTATATTGGTTCGTAACGAACTGAAAAGAATCCTATTTACAAAAAAAATTATCTTCTCTTCTATTATCAACTATGGAAGAAGATAAATAGTATGCAAAAGAAACAACAGATGGCAGTCTTGAGGCAAAATTAGTCTTTCTCCCAGAAAACACTATAATATTCCTATCTTAGGTTTTTTCCCAGGTGAGAAATTGTTCGAATTTGGAAGAAAGAGTATGAAAAGTTCTCCTCACACATCAGCAACTGATACGCAGTATAATTTTGTTTTACTTCCACGGCGCCCTTTGCTAAGTTATCACCTTTGGCCATGTTGTTTACATAGATTACGTCATCTACATTTATAAAATAGTCTACGTGTAGAATGTAGACTATCGTTGTTTACGCGTAGACGCACATCACTGCTTGTGATACAGTGTAGCCGCGGTGGTCTTGTCCGTAGAGTCTCCCTTATCGCACAACGCTAGGACAACCATGCGTTCTGACGTCAGACTATGCCTACGTTGTTTGTTAGATTTGGTTCTATTAGCATAAATATATTGAAAATTTATTATTATGCTTAGAGAACTATACCTAGCTACTAGCGTAACTTAACAACTTAGGCATTTAGCCTAATAATAAAAGCTTTCCTAGGAGACGTCAGAACGCAAGATTGCTGTTGTACGATAAGGCAGACCCTAGTCGGTAGGGCGTCTTGACACGATTTTTTCCGATCACGTCCTCGCATAAAGGGACTCTGGGGCTCACCCAGCCTGGGGGGAGGGGTAAAGGCCGTCGGAGCGTGGTGCTGATCACATCACCTCCAAAAAGACCTAGATCGAGAATGTGTGGGCCCTACCCCACACCCCTTCGTGGCACGGCGCTTTGCCTTACCTTAGCATGTAATACACTTTGGACTGCTTTCTTGTAGACTAACGAGGCTATGGCGCCTTGATCCTTTGCAGAACTTGTGTTGTGTATTGTCCATGTGTGTTTGTCCTTTCATCGTTTGATTTGGTTTATTTTACTTCGATTTCTCCCACTTTTGACTAATCGCGAAGTTGGGGATTAGTGATGATATGATGAAGGGACACACACAAAAAACAACCATGCCCAGGCCAGAATTCGAAACTGGGCCCCCTGGCGTTGTAGCACGCAGTGCTAACCATTCCGCCACGGAGGTCGGCGTTCTTTCATCAATTTCATTATTCCATCAAGAATCGTCATCTTTGCGATTAGCCAAAAGTGAGAAGAGAATACTAATCAACAATAACACAGACATAAATTACCAAATTGTACACTGTAACTAAAACTACAGTTTCATCTTGTGTATTTATTTGCAGTTCCTCAAGAAAACTTTCGATATTGTTCCTTCCGCGAACATTACTTTGTCTCCAATTTCAATTCGCCACTTTTACTAGCATTTAGTTAAGGGAATCTCCCTAAATATTTTGAAGTGTGCAAGTAGCCTTATGGGCTGAAGCACCCGTAAAGATTAATTTATCATCAGCAATTTATTATTTATTTATCTCTTCTGTACTTTCACTCTTAATCTGCTTCAAATGCTGTTCGTGATTGTTTAGATTTCTTCACTTTTTCCAGACTCCTTTTTGTGTTTCGTTCGAGCTTGTTCCGTTAGTCTATTTTTCGGTTTCGCTAATTATTGTTTATTTTCGTTTCTTAGCAATTATCCCTAATTACTCTTTATCATTGTTTTGCGTTTGTTCCTGGCTATTTCTGCGACACCGATTCCACTTGCTCGTTATGTAATTTCTGGTATTTCTGCATCTTGCTTTACTTGGTAAAATCCGGCATTTATTGCTTTTGAAACGCCCTCGCGTGGAGGTGAAATTTACAGGAAGAATCGCTCATTTATTTTCACTCGTGACGGAAGTGTTTGTGACAGAAGCTGTCACTTATGGTCGTGGGTACTGTGATTTATAAAAAGAATAATTAGTTGTTTTCTAGTAGTAATTACCAGACCGGTTTTCTTATTATTGTACGGGAAAATGTATTTGTGTACGTTACTTCAATCTACTCTTGTCCATTTTGCCAATAGCTATATTCCAGAAACCTAATTTTGCAATTCGTGGAACCATTTGAAAGTTCCAAATTAGCCTAGCTTTATTTGTGCTATCGGCTATCAGAAATAATTAGATAGGAATCCTCCCCCCATTTTTCCTTCGCAATGCAAATATCTCTCACTTTACATACTTGCTTAAAACAATCAGCAATTCCTTTGTGTAAATTCACAAAAATGTTTCAGCAAATCGTCACCAACAAATAGTGTTGCCCACGGGACGAGACGGGACAGGCTTTTAAAAATTCGAGACGAGACGAGATTGATCATGTGTCCCGAGACAAACGAATATTTTCGAGACGAGACAGCATTTCATAGCATTTCCACGAGACGAGACAGGCCAAAGACTCGTCTCGTGGACAACACTACCAACAAACGTTTTGAAAATTCACCTACGTGTGTACTGTGCAACCGCTGCAGACGAGACCAGCTTGAGAACACGGATCTACACTCGAAAGGTTAGGAGGTAGAAAAGCCTGCCGAAAACAACGTTCTAGGTTTCAGACCAATATTTCGCTTTGCATGTTTTCGGTTCCAATTTGTTTATCGCTCACTTTGTTGTGTTTCTGATTTGCTATGGCTGTTACAACTCGTAATATCCTCCCTTAACATATTTTGCCGCCACGTTACTACGTGTGAAACTTCAATGTGGTTTCAAAAGCAAACGAATTTCCCGAAACTTCCCTCCACCCCTATTTTGCCAGTAGACTCTTCCAGTCAGCGCATGCGCACTGCGCAGTTATGGTCGTAACTAACGCAGACAGAATGTAGATTAGGTATTTCAGACTGTTTAAGGAAATGTCAGATTTGTAAAATTATCTAAAATATTACGATGATCCATTTTTGACTCATAACTACTATCCACGATTAAATCAATAATTATACCTAATAAAATTCCACACATATTTACGGAACAGGAACGCGTAAAGCACACGTACAATCTTGCAACAACTTTGTGCTGCACAAATTCTACATAAATGCTATTTCGAAATGCTTAATGTCCTCCGATCAATATAATTTGAATATAGATCTGAAGAAAGTTCCTAAGTACTTTGTGTAATGACAGATTAATTTACCTTGAGAGTATAATTACTTGACACTTTCTTAAAGCTTCTTTGATTTCTCTTCGTTATCGCTAATTACGCGTTCACGTCATTAAGAGCAATTTGCACAAGTCCAGGCGACCTTCGTGTGATATGGGCGAAACTTTATATTTCCCCTTGCACAGTTTAGAGATCGTCGTTTGGGAAGGGGAGTGCATCAAGGTCGCGGTCATGACGACCAGTGCTTTTTCTTGCCACAACGGGGCTGGAAATATTAAAAGAATAAGGTAGACAGTCATTTTTTTATGGACAGAGATTTATTATACTCATGTTAACAACAAAATTTTATAGCCAAATAAATGTTTTAAATTCTTTTGCAATTAGTTATGAGCTAGAAACTAAATTATAATTCTCAACGTGATGAGCTAAAATATTGATTTTAATTTGGAATAAAGCCCAATTCTTCGATTTCTTCATAAATGCATAAAAGGCATATTTTGCCACAAAAATTCCAAGTACAATTTGGATTTTTTATGTGGTTTATTAATTTTACTTCGCTATTATGCCACTTTTGGTTGATCGCGAAGATAAGGATGAAAACCACCGTGTCCAGGCCGGGATTCGAACCTGAAACCCCAAGCTTCGGATCACGCTGTGCTAACCACTCCTCCACGAAGGTCGGTAACAATTTGGAAACCCTAATTTGATAAACCAGAGCGGCGATAAAATTCCTGATAAAATTTTTCACTTGACAAACTGGCGTAAACGTCAAATGGATATTTTTCACATTACTGTACTGTTTATGACGCTGAGGCATATATGAAGGGCCTTTCAGTGGCATAGTGATAATGCTGTCGCTATGTTATGAAAGGGTCTCAGATTCAATTCCAGCAGGTCCAGTCCCGATTAGCTTATGTGAGCATAAAGTTGACTTTAAAATTTTCTGAGGAGACATACAAGGCGGAATTCAGAAAATTCTGCTTTGGTTGCCTGATGTGATTATTATTGAAGCTAAATACCAAAAATCAGTTTTTGTGTTTTTCTTTACTTTGCTTTTCACCACCTTCCTAAAAAAAAGCACATTTTGACAAGAATATACGTTGATAAAAAGACATCCACAAAATAGCATTGCTCATCAACCAACCAATGCAAGTTCAGTCTTGTTGTACTGACCCACCTGCCATGCACACACCTTGTTTGCGTGATGGAATGACATTCGCAGCGAATCTTTTAAGTTTCAAGGTCACGCTGTGCATGCGTGCATTTAGACTGTTTCTGCCTCACGTCAGATCAATCTTCAATGCCCCTTGCACATTTACAATGAGAATACGCTCAACACGAACAGGACCATAAACCAACTAAACAAGGAGACAAAGAAAACAATTAACTGACCTAGGGCAATCGGAGATTCGTTATTTTCACTGCTAGGCAGGCAGAACGGTAAGATGATAAAAATCTGTGGAATTGCTTTCGTGAAGCGTGATTTCTTTTTATCATGTACGCTTGTCCAATTATACGCGGAGAACTGCAACACTGTTGCCAATTTAGCTATCTTGGAGCCAGATCTTGCTCTTTTGCACACTCATTTGTCTCCTAAACTTTCGAAATGCTGCAAGGAGCTTTTTAACTCCACGAGGGTAAGTTTAGCTCCAAATCTAGACCTTTTAGTAGTAGACTGTCAATAAATTCGTATCTACAGCTTGTTCTTCGTGATACCGTAACGTTCTGCTAGGAACATGGGATTGAGCCAGGAACCTCAAACGTCCTGGTGGGTGATGTAACTCAAGGTATCATTCATCCTCTATAACATGAGCACTCGCCCCTTGCAGATAGCTTGATGGTAATGTGCGAGAGGTTAACTATACGCACTTGGAAATGGCAAAACACAATCACTTGGATTCTATACCTTCAAGTCTGGATCAATCATGGTTGAAATAGGATAATACCTGTCTATCACTGATGACGAAGATCCTTGCAGAAAGCTCATAGAGTAAGCCTGTACTGGATTGCTCAATCTCTCCTGTTGCTTCTCGTTCCAAGACAAAAGACCACTCACCACCCGTTGCTCTCTATCTTAGTCCTTCCCCTGTTTCCCTGGTCATTGCATTGCCCTGCAATACTCGTTGATCAGCACCTTAATTGTCAGTAATCCAAAACGGCTTTTTAACTATTGAGAGTACTGACATGACATTCCTTGAATGCCTGAGAGCGCAACGGCTGGTGATAAGTTTATGAACTCGCTTGATACAATTCTCTATTTTGAGGAGATTGACACGATACTAGCACTGTTCGTTCAGAGCTTCAAGTTTAGGAAGTAAGTATCAAAATGTTTGTCAACTCAGACGGGTGCCTTACATCGCTCTTTTGCGGACCATTTACTCTTGCTGTTCGACCAGCTTTTGATGTCCATAATTATGCTTTCGTCATCTTTTCTACCTCTTCGGTAACTTGTGATAAATTATCGAACTACGATGCACGTTATTGGTTTTAAAACGTACCCATACAAATGCAAGTACTCACAGTTAACCTGAGCCAGAAAGTCACTTTTAGCTCCATTTAAGATGTAACGTAGCCCTTTTATGCGGATTCGATTTGGCAACACTGAACTGCAGTTGCCTTCGGTTGAGTAACTGGGTCCGATACTAATTGTTGGATCTGCATGCGTGCTGTGCGAGTTGTTTTAAGCTGCAAACATGTTATTTTAGGCAATTCCTTCTTGCTGCTTGATTTCTGAAGACATTAACTTGAGGAAACGCATCATCATATCCCGCTACACCCTCTCGCAAAGACGTTTTTGCCTTGCTGAACTTGTAATCCATATTTAGGCAGAACCGTAACTGGATATTTCTGCGTCCGGGATATTAACACACACTTCTTTTTCATATTTGTACTCGCCAACTCTTCGACATTGCAAGGCTTCCATAGAAAAAATATCTACCAAAAATCATGTTGTTCCTTATCTGTAGCAAAACTAATAAGATAAAATTCTCCCGCGACAAAATGTTTGAAATGCGCATTTGTTATTATAAGGGCTAGGAATTTTATGACTTAGCATATTTATTTTGGTAAGGGTGATGTATTCCCTAAATATATAGAAATTCATATTGTGCAGAAACTAATTGAATTAAGGTGCTTTTTAAGGGCATATTTTGGCATATTTGGCCATTTTTGGTTGATACAGCATATTTTGAAGGATTTTCGGTCATATTCAGCATATTGTTGCATTTTTAAAAAATATAGTCATTTTTTAAGTGGATTCGTTCTTACGCCCATGTTTAGTCGAGTCTTTATTTCATTTTGTGGACTGTAGCAAAATCTTTTTCACTTTTATTTGAAAATTTACATTGTGCATTGCAACTCAGGCCCCATAAAGTGAACTAAAAATAGTACTAACGTATGTGAAAATATCTCCGCATTTAAATATTGATGTTTGGAACAGTCCAGTTATAAGGGAGCGCATATTTTTTTAAATTGTAGTGCATATTTTGTACAATTTTAGGTCATAAGAGCATATTTTATTTTTCATATTTTGGTAGTTCAGAAAAATCCTAGCCCTTTATTATATATTTGTAATTTCCTTTTAAATGCGTGACCAAGAATTTATGAGCGGTGGTTAAAAACTGGACTTTTGGCCAACGCCAGCCAAGCCGTTTTCAAAATGGCTTCTCCTTTCTAAAAACCACTATGATTTTCCAAATGTGAAAAATCACTTCTGCTTAGAACTCCTTCTTGCTTGAGCAGTGGTTCTTGACCTTTATGAGACCGAGGACAGGTAAAGGCTTCTTTTTTAACTCGATGCCCCAATCCCAACTATTGTACTCGTAAAAGCCTTTATAATTTTTAACTTATATGTATTAATCTGCACCATTAAAATTAAATATTAATATGACAATCGTTAAGAAGAAATACGTGGTCTCATTATGTCTAAGTTTAGGTTTAAATTAGTTGATAACCGCTGGATTTAATGACATCTTGCAGTTTCTTCAGGCCAATATCATTAAATTAATTTTGTAAGTGATGATTTGCATTGACATGTTGCACTTCGAACACTGAAATGTTCCAATTACTTGGGAAATCCATGACTACACTATCATACTCGGAAAACTGATAACTATGTAATTAATTTGATTTTAATGAAGTTCCTTGGAGAAAAACTATTGCAGGAGCATCTTCCGGGCCGGTATAATTCATGACAGGGCCCGGCAGTTGAGAAACGCTGCTCTAGAGCATTCACGTTAATATTCGTATGGTTTGCTAGCGCTGTTGTCGACATACGTATTAGTTCGTTTTCGTGTCGTCTTCACAGTGTGAAAGCTTGTCGCTTTGTACGGCGATTGGAAACGTTTTGGCCTTTCAAGTCCTATTGTCAATATAAAATGCATTAAACTGTATAATTTTAGAGGCTGTTGAAATTGACTGGCATGTACTTTTCTCAGTTTTCACCTTTCCAGCGATTTATCATCCACGTGGGAGATGATGACAATGTTTTAACTAATGTTTTTGGCTTTGTGAGAAGAGCGGGCAATTTCCACTCTGAGGAAGTTTTTGATGTCTCCTTACCTTTTTAATGTGTTGTGTTTGTCCTCTGTGCCGGTCCCTTTACCGGCTTGCACATTCAAGGACCTTTTTGTACCACTTTTCTAACTCCTAGATAAGAATTTTAAATTGCCCCTGCATACATTGAAAGGCGCAGATGTGTCGACACGCACAAACAATTTAACACATCATCATCACGATATGGAACAAATGGTTTAAGTAAAAGAAAGAGTATATTATGTGACTATCATAATCGTCATTACCAACTTCTCGTGCTTACAGCTTTATTGATCAATTAATTGAACATAATGACAATGGTAGTGTGTTACTAAAGAAACAAATTATACTGTCGTTATGTGTAGAATCTGTTCTCTTTACGGTGCATTATGCAGTTTACAATGAAACAATTAACAGGTTGTAACATTCTGCCACACAGAATAGCGCCAAGTGATAACATCAGCAAGACAAGACTACATGCGTTGGTAAACAAGCCTTATATTTTTAACACGGTGTATGAGTGAAAGTGAAAATGTACAAGGGCAGAGGGAACTGGCATTTTGCTTATCGGAGTGAGGCGAAGCATTTGTTAAGGCACACAAGCATTTTGTCGTAAGCGAAGCGTGGAAAATCGTGTCTGCTGGTAGTCTTTCATTTAATACATCACAGCTGCTTGTCAACATGCACGTTTATATCTCGGAAACAAGAAATATTGCTGCTGAAAAATGTGTTTAAGCTTGTTTTCTTGCCCAAACGACTACACTTGTTTAAACAACATTGTATGCAACGATGTAATAGAATTACATTAAAAAGAAAGAAGCTTATTGTAAGACGATTATACTGGTAAGCAAATTTATCAGACACGATGGTCAGAACTGGAAACTAATGTACTGAAACGTGACTGAATAAACCAGGATCTCAAACTCCTTGTCTATGTGGTATGTGTGTATGTGGCGTTGACTAGAGCCATCTACCGAATTGTTCAAAACAACACTGTTGCCATACAGAGGAGTGTTACGGCAACCCGCTAGCCATTCACATTTAACTCCATTCATCAAACAAACTAAACGTTTATCTTTTGTAAAAATATCTACATTAAAATTCTAAATCTGTATAGATACTAATGACACGGTCGGCGATGTTGGTATTTATGGTGGAATCGACTGACATTGGGCGGAGTTTTGTATCGGCCAGTAATTCTGTGTTTTTCCATAGCAATTCATTACATATATACAGTGGGATCCATGAGTATTACCGTACAAATTGTCCATCACCATGTTCGTGCACATTATTTAACCCAATAAGAGCTTCAAGAATTAAAAGAAAACTCAAAACAAGCTGTTGACAACTTCTGCACCAGCATACATAAAAATCCATCGCTTAAAAAACACGCAGGATGTGAGAGAATAAAATAATGAAAATAATCATTGGCAATTTGCATAAATATTCATGGACCCCACTGTACAGTGAACCGCACAAGTATTACCAAGCACATTGCAATAAACTTCACCATGTTTCTTGCTTTTTACTCAATGAGATCTTCGAGAATTGAAACAAAGCGTCGAAACAAATTGCTGACAAATCTTGGTTCAAGATACGTTCAAAACTATTCCCTTGAAACAAGTAGGATGTAAAGAACAATTTATGAAAATAGTCATGGACAATTTGCCGAGCAATACAGAATGTACGTGTGTATCCCGCTGTACGGCAACGAAGTTAGTAGTAAGGTGTGTTTTATAGAGGGTATATTGATACACTTGTAGGTTAAATTGTATTTTCTGCAAATATGCTGTATAAAGAAACAAACTGCCAAAGTACTAAGTGAGGTGAGTGTACGAAACATTCAACTTGTTTATCCTATAGTCTGGTCAATGAACGAGTCTCAAATTGAACTTGTCTCATCACTAATGAGAAATAAAGTGAAAGACGTGGTGGGAGATTTCTGGAGAAAGTAGATCCGTTATCGGAGGATGAAAGTGGATTACCTGATCTAATTAATTGGCGAAACGGGCGTCAGAGACACCTAGCGGCTGAACCTGAAATGAATACAAATCGAGTACACGGTTTGGAGTGTTCTTCACCTTGGTGCATACGTATCGTCACATTATCACGCATGGTTAACTCTGAAGAGAGTGGAGTTATCAAGTGAAAGTCGAATAATACTTCTCACTGTCGGCTTTTAACAATTAAAAGGAAATTTTATAACTGCTGAGCTTGTGGCGTATCTCGTTACATTTGTGGATGAAAAATAAAGAAATGGAGATTGTGTCTGATAGACGGGACAATAGCTGATTATCTCTCGATATTGTTTAGATATGATCTACATTTTAAAGCAGTGATTAGCAAAATGTCTGACTATCTCGTCTGTGTCTTTTATGAACGACACCTGAAAATGAAATGTGTATAGAGGATCATTCAGTTGTCACGTAAAATTGAGTAGTAGCAATAATGATAGTCAAATCATCATCATATTCTTTACCAGATGAGTGATTATCGAGTATAACTGCTTTTCTTTATTTTTTACATTTCATACACACATTTAATACAGTGAAATAAACGGGCATGATTTGTAGGATTTTTGCGTTTGAAATTATTGAAAGGATTAAGAATTAAGTGAATCTTTACATATTGCGATGTAGTTAAAATAATGTGTCTATATTAACTTGAAGTCCTAACGCTAAGAATAAAAGTTCCATCACACTTTTTCAAAAGTTCTTTTAATGCTACATCTATAGTCCAGTCATAAACAAAACGTACAATATGAAATTAGTGCTTCCATCAAATTGCTATGGCTACATTGTTATGTTAATGTTATGCTACATTGTTAAGCACTTATGTTTGTGATTGTACAAAGAGTGATAATTTTATATCAACACTTCAGCAGTTCTTCTCTTGCAAGGTCATGGTTGTACAGGAAGCTGCAAAACGGAATCCCGATTTGAGTAGGTGGCAAGTTCAAGCTTGTCCTACACAACCGAAACTCAGCACACAAACCACGCGACCTTTATTGACCTTGAGACTTGAGTTACCGGGACACGTGACTGAACTTCTGAATTGCACGAAAAGTGCAAGACAGACCTTTTTTTTACCAGTTTCATCGGGTAGAAATCGTGATGTCATTACGGGGCGAACAATACCAACACCTGTGTCTTTAAAATTGAAGGAAGGGGGAGAAAATAAAGCTGAAATACATCAATTTCTGATCCTATTCAAGTTGTTATTTTCTCGATTTTAATCAACGGTGCTGAAGGGATATAGATTCTATTGTGGTTAGATCATGCGTGAAGTGAACTTCGCTTTGTCAATTTGATTGGTGACTGACATTTATTGTACAGTAGTGTTTCGAAGTAACCCATTACTTTGTGTACAAGAATATATATACTGCACTCAGAGTTAACATTTACGTTTTTGTGGATGCAGTTTACTGATAAAACACAGTAGCAATTAAGCACAGGCGTTACTTGGTGGGAGCAAGGTGGAGAGGGCGCTTGCAGACCCACAAAATTTTCAGGTTTATTAAAATTTACAACTTAAGGATACTTTGTTGACCTCTACGACCTAAGAAGCAAAGTAAAAGGGGCTAATATGTGTGATTTTGTATAACAGTTATTTAGCAAATAATCCTTGACGCTATTTTTATGGGATGGAAAACTTTCCGGTTCTGCCCCTCCCCCACCCCGCAAAGTTGGGCCATAAGTTATCCCCATATATTCACTCCCCTGATTATTTGAGTCTATAGTACAGTTATAGCTATATTTGAGTCCACTATTTTCATTACTTTTTTATTGTACATCCTGTGTTGTTTTAAGGAATGAAACTACGTTGGTTCGAAGCAGGCATTGTTCTCTGCTTATTGATGTCATTGTCTCAATTCATGATCATCACACTGTGTAATACAGACAGAATGAAAATGGTGATGGACAATTCGTCTACTGTTTCTTTTTCTGTTGGGTGTACGTACAAGTAGTGGATGGTACCAACATGACACTTGGCACCATGGGCGTTTCGAGAGTAGGGGGTTCAAATCCCCAGAAATATTTTCGAAATAATAATACTAACGTTAAACCATGAAAATTTAGCTTATCTTTGTCATTTCTTACATATCGCTGCGCGCGTATGAGAGAGAGAGACAGAAACCAGCGTCGTTAACCCTAGACCTTGGGGACGCGTCCCCCCAATATTCCGGAAAAAGTGTATTGTGTATAAGGAAGATATTGGTGCTTTGTCCCCCTTCAATAACTCTAATGACATTCAAGGGGAGAGATACTGTCAACGCCGCCAACTCTCCCACCAGAAATTTTTGGGTACTCCTCTGCTTGACACAGTCTGGTCTTGTCCCGTCTCGTAAATGTTGAATCCTGACTCGTCCCAAGCTTCCGACCTCCGTGGAGGAGTGGTTAGCACAGCGCGCTCGACCCCAGGGGTGCCGAGTTCGAATCCCAGTCTGGGCATAGGTGTTCTCCCTTCTCAATTTCATCATCATCACGATTGGCGAATCGTGGCTCTAAATGACAAAAATCGAAACCAAATTGCCTCAATCCGTACTATGTCTACTACCAAGAATCATGTCCTGGGAAAGAAGAGTCCTTAGAAAGCGCCTTGGGATCCTGCAAGCCCCCCCGCTCCGTCTGCAGCGTGACTGGGATGGCTAGCAGTGACCGGTCTTTGCATGACCTGGAGGTCAGCGTGCCGTTGAGCCCCCAACATGACCCGTGGGCCGTCGGACAGGTTGCCCTCAGTAACTCCGGAATGCATCTCCTCGACGTTGGAGCCGAGTGTGTTCAACTCCCCAAGATTTTTCAGGTACGTTACGCACAAGATGCGTGTCCAATCGCAGCATCCCGCTATGTGGGATTCTGAGAACGTATTGCTGCCTTCAAAGGTACCACTGACCCCGCACTACAAACCCCGAGATGTTCACGAGTGAAGGCACCCACCCACTCCTAACTGTGAATCAGGTTAACAAGTAGGTCGAATTTTCTTAACCTTATACAGTGGCGTGTACAGGATTTTCGAAGGGGAGAGGGGGGGGGTTCGTGTACTTTTTTAGTACTCAGTCCTCATTTTGTCATCTCTTCTTGTTTAGGAATACACAGAAAAAACTGGTTTGTTTGGAATTACCAAAAACGTTTGGTTGAGCTGTTTGGTTATGCTTTTTGTTTCCGATAACCAAATGTTGCTTGTAATTACTAAATAATTTTGTTTAAGAATACCAAAAAATTTGGTCAGACAAAATATGGTACTCGTAAACAAAATGATACATATGTAAGTAGAGAGAAACAAAACGTTTGGTTAAATTTACTATATGTGCGTGAGCGTGCTTCCGAATTTGAAATAACGATTGTCCAGTTTCGTCGAGTGTAGAATGAAAATCTTTTGTCGAAAATTGAAACTCATGTATATAGATAATTACTCGAAGCGAGTCTTTATGTTGCTCTGCAACCTAATATTCTGAAAAAAAGCTCAGAATATACTTACTTTATACTGAGTTTCCTACACCGGTCGCTAGATGGTTCTATCAAAATATGTACAAGAAACATAAGTTTTTGTACAACAAATAATGGTACGTTTGATTGTAATCATAGTGAAAAATTGTGCTTTAACATTCTTCGAAAGATATGTGAACATCAAAGCTACAAATTAAAGAAGAAAATGTACTGCAGTGAATAAAATTGAATCTCCCATGAGCAACCTTTTGATTCTAGGCTATATAAGTAGAAGGTAAATGTGCCGCGGAAAAACAAGCACGCTCCAAAATCGGTTAGTTCACGCGAACTTTCTATTCTGAATGTGTATTTTGAGATCAGTTAGTTTCTACAAACTATCCACCTAAATTATTTGGTTTTCCTAAACAAATGGGCTACATATTGTTAGATTTACCAAAATAATATTTGGTTTTGGTAACCAAAAAATTGTTTACCACAAACAAATAGAACTTGACCAAATCTTTTGGTACTGGTGAACAATTGTTTGGTTGATGCCTATTTAAACAAACGATTTGTTCACCACTACCATTTTTTTTGGTTAATCCAAACAAACATTTTTCTCTGTGTACTGGACACACAGGCGTGCGCAGACAAATTTATATCGGGCGTAACTTCATGCTTCTTTTGCCCAGAAACTACTAGATGCATCTCAAATGGAACGAAATTTCTTAATTTTTAACACGGATATTATTTTCACTATTTTAAATGATAGTTTGTATATTTTTAAATATTTTGAGGACACATTTGGAGGCGGCCAGGCCTGGACAAAGGGGGCCATGACCCCCACAAACCCCACTTGGCCACGCCACAGTCCACAGTACACAAACAATGTGTATAGGCGGTGCGAGTGCCTGAATAATGATTCCTGGCTCCCTGGGCTCTCGAATCAGTGGCGAACTGTCTTCTCTTGTGAGAGAGCGGATAACTGTCACCCACTTAGTTTATTCAAGACCAAGAGAGATTGGAGACCGAAGCGTCTGTTGCGTTTATTATTATGCCAGATCCTTTCCCGGGAGCTATCTCCAACCCCGCAAGAACAAGGATCGGAAGAGGAGGAAGAAGTTCCCGAGGGAGCATCGAGACCACAGAACTTCCTGGTGTCGACTGTGAGAAGGAAGGCGAACGCCCGACAGAGGATTCTTCAACCACGCATACCAGGAGAAGCACACGAAGATTATGTAAACAAGATTCAACCCAGGCAAAATTAATAAATAAACTAGCCAAACATAATACAACAAATACGTGACGATTCGCGTCTCCTGGGACTTAATATATAAAACAGGCATAATTAATAACTATAAAATACCTACAAAATTCTCCCTTCTAAAGTAGGCAGTTTCTTGCTTAAACTCTTGAAAAATCAGAAATTGTAAATGAAGAAATATCGAACTGACAGTACACACTGGCAGATTAGAATACCGCTGGATACCAGTGGCTCCCCAGGAGGCCTGAATCAGATAAGGTTATGAAATTTTTAAATAAAAACACGAAACTAGAATAAATGAAATCTACGAATTTGGCTTAAATAAATAAAATCAAAATCATTATAATTCTTGTTGCATTTACCACTTTAATTTTCATTTTCAATTCAAGTCTCACTTTAAATTTAATTTTCATTCTAATCCTAATCATAATAATGTCAATCGACTTAGTTCTATTTCCACCTTATTGGATTCCATTAATTTTATTTGTAACAATTAGGTATGTAGGGTAGATATATTTTACATCAAACAGCCAAAAATGAAGTTAATTCCACAATTATATTAATTCTATAAGTATACATTGTATGTTAACATGTATGTATCCTTACATTTGTGTTCTTGTATATCCACAAAACTCATCTCCATGTAAATAAAATAAATAAACAAACGGAATACTAGAAATATGACCTACTCTGGAAACCAGAGTGGATCAAACACCCTATGCAAAGTGTAAACCCAACGAATCCCTATTCACACAACCCAACTAATAAACAATTACCTCATCACCGGACCTAGTACCTATATATTCATTCACAACATATTTACAACTGTTCTGGATCCTTGAATGGTTTATTTCAGTTACTTACTCGCAACCCCCCCCCCAAGAATAAAATATAAAAACATAACATAAAATAACTTGCATACAATAATTAACCAAATTCGAAACTATCCATATGCTAACAGAGACGACTTGTTCTGGATACCAAAATAAGTCTTAATATTAATACACATTTAACTATTATAACATAAAACATATCATAATCAAATTATGTGTGTAACATTGGTTTATTTCTATTCATTTGTAGTATATATGTAATTGTATATTATAAATTAAGAATTTAAAGAAAGGAAAAGCGGGGGAACAGATAAATTCAGAGCAAAAGACGTCCTGGTTTATTTAAAGGCACCAGGACATAAGCGCATACCCTCGAATGTATGCGGGTGGTTTCCCCCCTTATCAATTCTTTATTATTCAGATATATTTTATTCTCTTCAACAAGAAACCAACACGCAACTTCTCTAAAATGCGCAGCTTCATTGAACGGCGCAGAAGTTGTTAGAAACTGATAAAAGACAGGAAGAAAGGAAAGATGAAAAGAAAGAGATACAAAGGGAGTAAAGAGAAAAATGGAAAGACAAGAAAGAGAAAAGGGAAAATTAAAAGGACAGAAAGGGCGAAAGGATGATAAAGGAAATGAAAAAGAAAAGAGTAGAATTGAGACAAAAAGATACAGAAAAGAGGAAAAGAAAATGGAAAGTGAGAAAGAAAAAGAAAGGAAGATGGAGGGAAGAGAGAAATAGAAAATGTAAAAGGAGAGAGAGAGAGGAAAGAAAAATATGTAATGGAGAAGGAAAGAGAAACAAAACACGGGAGGTGAAAAGAGATAGAGAGAGAGAAATTGCAAGGAGAAAGCGAAACAGAGGAAGAAGAGACATAATTCTTACCGTTATTATTAAAACCGCACTATCGTTCACATAACGAGCAGAAATAAACATTCAATTTTAACTTACACTTCCAATCAGTACTGTTTCTTTTTACATCGTTTTTTCTGTATTAATCTAAACTATGAGGATGAAGGGTAACTTGGGACTTAAGTTGAGTTGGTGTTCTAAGTCCACTTTATGCACAATTGCACAGTAAGGCTAAATAACTGTTACTTTACTTCTCAGAGTAATTGGATGACACTGTTGAAAGGACTAACCAGGGTCGGACTTGAGGTGGTGAGTTGAACACCCTCAGGAAGGAAAAGTCTGTGATTATTCTCCGCCCCTGAACGTCTCAAAAGTCGAGTCGTGCAGTTCTATGGACTCGATTAGCACCGTGAAAGAATGGCGCGTGACTGAAGTGCTAAAGAAGGGCACAACAAGAAAACAAACAAAAAATATTATGGTAATGGAGTTGACAATTCCGCATCCATTTGCGGCAGCCAAACTCTCGTGACGTGGTAAATACTTAACAAAACAAAGACCCAGTATTTCACTGCTGGGACGAAGCGAGAGAAAAAGACCAGCGAGGGGAAGCGTCGGCTTGTCTGACTGGCTTTACCTCCCGTTGCCCGTCGACTGCGAGACAGTGTTGCCACTTGAAGGGGAACTTCCCTTTTTGCAGGGAATTTCTGACCTAATTTTAAGGGAAAAGGGAAATTCGATTAAAAATACAAAAAGTTCAGGGACATTTCAAGACATGACACTCAATATTAGTGCAGATTATGGGCGTCGGGATAGGGGATCGAACCTCCATGAAATTTTGTTCATTTCAAGTTGCAAAAAAGCAGAAAGTTTGTAATTTTTAGAATTAGAATTAGAAATTCTTTTTTCATCGGCAAAGTTCAGCCACTGAAAAACTTGTACAATCTCTGACACTTCTGGGTTGTAACAATACCATTAGCTTTCAATAGGATTATTTATTTATTTAAAGACATGACACTACAGGTAAATGCCAATTTACAGTGTCCTATATTATCACATTGTTTCACAGAATATGCAATCAATAGAATCGATAAGGTATAATAATATGATAATATGTGTTAAAGTAATATAAAAAATATGAGAAAGTAATAGGAAGTAGCAACCTGACAAGTGAGGTTAAGTTAAATCTTACACAGGATGACAAGAATACTAACAGAGAAAAACAAAACAACCAAAGAAAAAACATATGAGCCACGTATTACATATAAATGATGAGGTATAGAAATATTGATAGTAAGTAGCAAAATACTGCTAAATAACGTCAAATCTTGTTTTGAAAGTAAGTTTCAATTTCCCTTTTAAACCTTCGTAAGTTTTGGAAAATGTCCACCTTATCATATGATTTTGCAATTTCGTTACACAACCCAGCAGAGTCCGTGACTGTACAATGAAACAAACAAAAGTACAAAAATAAAATACAATACTACTTTAACATGCATAAGTATTGAGTTACATTTATCTCGTACTAAATATTTCAGGAACTAGTAATACAGAACTGATAAAGACTATTTTACTAATTCTCTGGTTCAGATCTGCTCATGCAGTTTCCATCTCAACGCAAACATGCTGAATCCAAGGTAACTTAATATATAAGGTAGCGCCATCCGAAAATTGCTGATCATGCACGAGCGCGTGACGTCATATTGGAGGCTCGGGGCCCCTTCGGTTATGTTCGTTCGGGACTTGGCCGAAGCAAACGGCCGCTATCATTTCTATGCTGAATCTATATAGTCATGTGTATCGAGGCTCTGTCCCTGCTCATCATGCAGTACGCGTAGTTTGGACACTGACTTTTTAAAGCTGTTGCATGTCGCACACGAGGTAGCATCTGGTGGTAGCACATTCCAACAATATGCAGAAGCTTTGAAAAATGATGGGAATATAGATTTTGAAAATTTGGCCAGATAAAGTTTCGTAGAGTGTCATGTAATTATGTATGACGTGTGTAAATTTGAGTCTGTCGTGTAATTGAGGGTAAAACACAGGAGCCAGGTCATATTTTACCATTTAATAGCAAAAATATATTATTACACAGTTTTTAAAATTCCAAAAAGTAGAGTTTTATGTGAGAGATCAAACAACATAACTTTATGACTAAAATTCCACCATAACCTTTCAAGCTTTTTTTTATTGAACTAGACGTGTAAAAGTTAACAAAGTAGAATAACTTTATATTTAAGTACAGTAGCTGCGTAAAATGTAAAAAGAATTAAAACAGTTGTACTGGATATTCAATCTTATGTTGGATCGAGTGGCAAGAATCCCTAAGGATATAGTAATAAATTTTAAATTAAATTGGTTTATTTCTTTATTAGTTTGTAATAGTTATTATTGTATAATAACCATCGGAGTTCTAGTAATAATTTATGCAATAATAGCAATTGGGTTCCATTATATAATATTGTATTATAACTATTGTATAATGATTACGAAATTATTATTATTGTTATTATCTCTATTAGAATTTTATAAATTGGCCTCAAATCCAATTACAAAAGTTTCTGGCGACTCCCATGGTGCAGATTATATTAGGTTTTCGTTTCATATCCATAATTTTTTGCTGTTTGTTGTTATTCCCACTCCTTTTGAGAATCCATTGTGTTTATTTTACGTCGCATTTCTACATCTGCTGTTGACAGCGACGATGAGATTGAAGGAATAAACAAGTTGACCATGTTTCGAACCTGCTGCTGCTTCTACTACTATCACTGCTGCGGCTGCTAGTATAACTAATTATTATTATTGTTATTCTTATTTCTATAGGTGAAACGCATACTGGAAAGAAACGTATATCCTCTTATGTACGTTTTGCTGTTATAAAAAGTCGCCAAATTTTCGTATCAAAGTGCGTCATTCTGCTGAGAGGTGACAGGAGGGATTTATCCAGAATTTTCTGTGTAGGGGTGTAGGCAGCGCCTGAGGTATACCTAAATTTCTAGCTGGGAGACGTTTAGTCGAGTTTGGAGATGGGGGGGATGCTTTATGAAAATGTTCTTAAATGGGGAGATAGCATCCCCCTCCCACTTCGGCACTGGGTGGGGGCGTAGGAGCAAATTTAGAGCCAAAATGAAAAATTTCA
This sequence comes from Lepisma saccharinum, assembly GCF_977018435.1. Lineage (NCBI taxonomy): Eukaryota > Metazoa > Arthropoda > Insecta > Zygentoma > Lepismatidae > Lepisma > Lepisma saccharinum. The sequence continues at coordinate 80,565,384 of NC_139243.1, forward strand.
GGGAACGTTGAGGAAACTTGGAGGGGTGTTAGGGCATCTTGGGGGGGGGGGTGAGTGGGTAAAGCACTGGATGATAGTACCAATGTTGGTTTGAATTTTCGTTATTTATCGTCGCTTTTCTGCCACTTTTGGCTAATCGGAACGATGAGGATGTGTGATATGATGAAACTGATGAACGGCTCGAAAGAACACTCGTACCAATGCCGGGATTTGAACCCGGGAACTTCAGCGGCGAGTTCGAATGTCGAACACTTCACGCGCTCAGATCACATAGCAGACAGTACCAGTGTTGCAAACTGGTATGTAGCATTTAAACACCATTTGCTTCATCAAACCTAGTCACCAAATCATATCTTAATAATATCAACGAAAGACGTGGGCATTGTTTTCCTTGGGTAGTGATGAATAAATTATCAAGAAATTAACAGCATTTGCAGTTTTTTACAAATATTGTTTGTTTAAAAATGCATAATCCTTGTGTAAGAATTCGACATATACAGTATAAAAAGCAACCCTATAGCGCTACAGCCCAATATTGGGCCAAGGCTTACCTACCGACTGCTGGCCTCCCTCCCACGCGGGCCACCAGGGGGGGCGTGGAGATCTGCAGCCAGACTAGAGGGGCGGTTGGTCGGCCCGACCGACCCCCAGCCGTTGTAGAACTTCGCGACCGGATTACGCTCACTCACTCGGAGCTCCCCAATTTTCTCACGATGGTGGGTTGCCACCGGCCGTATACACAGGCCGAAATTTCCCGGAGACTGAACTCGGGATCGAACCCATGCCGTCCGTCCCGCAACGGCCGCCCAAAGCAAGGTGCCTTAGACCGAACGGCCACGGAGGAGGACACATATACAGTATATCAGCACAAAAACAACACATTTCAAGTGATATAGTGCGGTAATATTTCACAACACGACCACTACTTGAAGTCAGGAACGCTTCCATTAGACACGTCACGCCATCATAATGTTACTGCGTGCTCGAGGTTGAAATTTTGCAATTCATTTCGAACATAAGAACCTCATCCACTGAACTGATGGTCGAGTGTTTTCTGCAAGCATTTTTTATTTGCCTGAAGTGGCTGTCTAAACTCACTTTCGCACGCTGCTATAATAAGTGGAATAACGGATGAAATTCAAGACTGAATTTAACTTGAGTGTGTGCATAGTATCACCTAGCAGTTTTCTTGTTGGTGTCAATTTATCTGCAGCGTTACACAACAATTTTCGCATTTCACAAGCAGGAACGTATCTACAAATATGTCAATAATAATAATAATAAATGTTTATAATTAATACGTTAATATAATTTTACAGGTCTGTTCATAATATGTAAGTCTCGTACCGTAGCTGCGCGGTCTAAAGTGTCATGCTTTGGGACGTCATGTTCAAGTCTGCAGGGTACGATAAGAACTTCTCTCTTGAGATTTCGGCCTGTGTATGGGACCGGTGGCCACTCACCATCCTGAAGAAATTGTGGAGCTACGAATGAGTAGCGTAACCGGGTCATGGAAACTTACAACAACGATTAGGGGTTCGTCGTGCAGACCACACGTCACCCTGTAACTTGTTGCATGATCTCCCACCTCGGGTGAGTGAGAAAGTAGGATCAGGAGGGAGAGAGACCGGCAGTCGCTAGGTACCGTAGGTTGTTAATGGTCCAGGACCGGAATGTTTTTTCTCTCGCACAATTTCAATTCGGTCCAAGTTGCGTATTGTTTCATTGAAAAAAGGTTCCTGGACCGAATTGAAATGCTTTAAATATGAAAAGGTTATACACTGTCTAGAACTCATTTACGTTTGCTGATTTTCTCTTCCAGTCAGGGATTGAATTTATTTGCAATTCATAGACCAGGATTGACCGATTGAAAGTTGCCTTCTAAAAATGTCCGCGAGTACGTTTACACTGGAATGTCACACTGCGGTTGTAGAAACCGTATCGCAGGAAATAAATCGTAACGCTGTTGTTCTCTCGTGGACCACTTTCAAATACTCCCTTGTCGAAGAGTTACTGTACATTGTACATAACGCAATGGACACTATTAGTGTGGCGTCACACGAGTTCAAACAAATCCGTCACGTGTTGCTCCGGCATCCGATCTAGGAACTGCAGCCAATAGGGGCCGTCGATGAGGTAACGTGAGGCTGCTGTGTTCCCAGCAGATATCACAACAGGCACTGAAAATGTTTCTACAACCAAGGGAAGGAACGCGCGCGAGAGAATGGGGCTACATGGAGAGGGGTAACGTGACTGCAGCGTTTTCGTTTCGCCCATTTCTACCTTAGATCCTCGAGACAGCCAGCACCTGGATTAGTCTTTCATGTTCACAAGTGGATAATTGTTTATCGTCAGGTCCGTATTCGATCCAAGTTGCATATTGTTTCATTTCAATACGGAACTTGGACCCTATTTAAACTGATTCAGAAAAAAAGGTTCCTGGACCGACTTTAAATTCATTCAGATTGATTCATTGATTGACTGATTTGGTGTTTTAAGTCCACTTTATGCACAATAAGGCTATTTGGGACTGGACCTACAGTTTAAAGTGGGATCCGAACCACTGTGTGCCTCAACCGGGTATCGAACCCGGGACCCCTTGATTACAAGGCGACGACGTAAATTCATTCAGTAAGAAAAGATTCCTGGACCGTATTTAAATACTTTAGAGATAAAAAGGTTCTTCACGGTCCAGAACCCATTTACGCTTGCTGATTTTCTCTCCTGGACCGGAATTGAATTTATTTAAAAGCCACGAGTTATTTTATTATCAAAATATGTAAATTAATTACTATTGTTATTGATATTATTACATGAATAATAATAAAAAGGCGCTATACGTGTAGTTAAGGTGGCTAAAATATGTATAAAAACTACTGTCCTGGCAAGGAAATTGCTGTCAAAAGAGTAAAAAAAATAATACTTAATTGAATAACAAAACAATAAGAATGTTAGGTCCAGTTGATGAAAAGTAATGTTCCTGATTAATATTTTATGCATGTTGTTATGAGTAGTAATGGTCATATAATTTCTTCGGTACTGTCATTCAAAGTCTTATGATCCATTCTAATCCTTGAGCGTAAATAAATAACAATTGCACAAGAAATGACAAAGTACATTTTGATTATATTTAATTTTAGTGCTTGGTAAATCGACAACGGATGTGTGGTCGGTGTTAGCTCATACAATGTGATTAAATGCCTGCAAAACTTTCCCATTTAACCATGAAGTTGATGTCATCTTCAGAAGATACTGTATATTCCACTCCCTACGTGCTTCCAAGCCCTGGCAGATTCATACAATGTCAGGAAGTTGGCCTGTGGAAAGATGCCTTCGCGTGGTGTTTTGGGAATGCACCCACAGGTGACTCTGCATGTCAACGAGCGAACCGTTACATGCCAGCCTTCGTACAATACCTTTGACCTCGTAATAGCTGATGCAATCTGTGGCTGATGTGCGAGCGCCTAATCGTTTCTTATATCCTGAGCGAGTCAGATGAAGTTTGATGAAGGTAGGGGACGTTCTTGTGGGAAGAGAAACGTTCTTGAAAGTCAGCTCGCTAATAAGTAACACAACGAAAAATTTATTCTTATTATCATTATTTCAGTACTAACAATTCCTAACGCATGCATATCAACATTTCATTGCTGTTTACATAACAATTGTAACCTATCCGTAGGTAATAAAATTAGTTTCGCGATTTAAATATAGCGAATGTTAAAGAATTGGACAAAGTCAATTTTCGAAGTTTTGTTTCTTTTTAGTATTACTGTTTTAAAGATATTTATGGCAGGGTTTGTTAAAGGTGCAGGAATTTTAAATATATTCAATTCCGGTACAGGAGAGAAAATCAGCAAGCGGTAATGGATTCCGGACCGTAAAGAACCTTCTTATCTGCAAAGTTATTTCAATTCGGTCCAAGAACCTTTTTCCCGGATCAGTTTAAATACGACCAAGTTCCGTATGGAAATGAAGCAATACGCAACTTGTACCGAATTCAAATTGTGCGAGAGAAAATGTTCCGGTCCTGTTGTGGAGCCCAATAGAACCAGCTAGAACTTAATGGATTCCTCGACCTCTAACAATCCCAATTTATGGAGAGGTTGAACCCCCAACCGCACGCCTCTCCTAACGCTTATGTTCATAATTATTATAATTTTTATGTCGAGGGGGAGGGTGTCGGCTCGTAGAATTTATTACAAGAATCTTGAATAGTTTAGAATGTTCCACGATTACGAACGTTTTATATAAATGTGTTGGAACTGTAATAATGTATATATTATTAAAACTGATGATAATTATTATTTATTGTTCTTCCTAGTGGGCCTACCTACCTACGGCAGTACAAGCCGTATCCTCTCGTTAACCTTACTCATTGATTCGTATATCTTATACTTCCGTTTCTTATACATTTATATAATTTGGCTATTGCTCCAGTGAACAGCCAGTAGTTTTTCTGGTTTCATGTGATCGGGAACATAATGTTGGGGAGAGAGTATGAATACATGATGCACATCACCATCAGGAATTTAACATCATGACTGCTATAATGATTTTGTAGAAATGTGTACGTTATTTCTTACTTGGACATTCTTAAGATTTCGTACAATGGCAATTTAGTCCAATGTTTGACTAGTTTAGACTACGTCGAACGTTTTGCTAAAATTTGATACTACGACTCAACTTTTGACACTTTTATAAAACAATAATACACCTTATTATTTTATCTGAATTATTAATTAATTAATATTATTATTAATCTGAATTAATTCGTTGGCCTCTTTGTGCAGGTTTTGAATAATACGAGATCTGTCTATCGTTTTCAAAACTAAAGTAGAAGTCTATTCTGTTCATTGTTCGCTTTTTTGTGTGAGTATTTTTCCCACGTTTTTCATTTTAGTGTAATTAGCAGTATTATTAAGGTTATTGGCAGTATACAAAGTGATTCACAAAAGCAATATCAACAAGAAAATAAAATGAAATAACATGATGTACTGTAGCTTCTAAAATAACAGTATTGTTTTTATGTTCAAATGCAATCATTAAAATACGTGTTTCATTTTTTTTTAAATGACTTCTCTATTGTAATATTCCTCTTTTGTGGCAATTATGGGGACATTTTTTGTATAAGTTTACTGATTTTATCCATACATTTCATGATATAAACATAATCCAAACATAATGGAAATATGGTCTTCTCCACTACAGCAGTGGGCCTACAAGCGTTTGGGCTCAAATTATTTTAAAAAGTACTGGAGGAATAACTTCATTTCAACAATCTCTTGAAATTATGGCACCTAATATGGTTCTCTGGAAGTATTGACTCTTGCCAGAAACTTATATCGCGGAACATTCTCACACACACTAAATACCTGATTGACCCGCCTGTATATTCCACTTTGGGCTCACTGGCCAAGTAAGTGTTCCCTGATCCCCGTGACACTAAAGCCTGTTGACCTTGGAATTACCGTTGAAGTGGGTGCGTGAGGCAGCTTGTAACGATCTCCTCAGCTTTCCTCGGATGGCACGACAGCAACTTTTATTGTTCGAACTTCTAGGAAAGATCATGGTAAAAACCTGAGATAACTCCCCATGTAAATATAAACTCATTGGGCAGTCACTGGAGATGGTTTGAGGGCAGAAAAAACAAAGTTGATGGTGGTTTAATGTGCTTCAGTGGATAATACTGGGTTTGTTGTTACAAGCCAACTAAAGACCGATTTACACGGAACTTGGTTCCCTATTTTTTTTTTCTTTCTTATGTGCATGTTTGTACGTCAAATTCAAACGTTGGAAATTATATCATACTATTAAATTATATTTGTAAAATAAATATACAAAACTACTCTATAGTGCGCGTCAAATCTCCTGCATATGGCCTTGAACGGCTGAACAACACCAGCGAATCACAGACGTGCGGCGTTGCCATGCTCTCCGTGACAAGGCGTTTCGCTCAACCACGTTGTCTCTCTTCCGTGTGAGATTTCGACATGGCACCGCTGCAGTGGGCTGCTATTGGCTATCGCTATATGCAGGAGATTTGACGCACACTCTAGTTATGTGAATGTATACTCTGCAGAACTGGAGGTATAGGCTTAATAAGCCTCTAAAATATGAAGATAACACTCGATAAAAAAAAAAATGTGTATTTAAAAACGCAGACTTTTTCTCATATTCAAGCATCGAGCTGTATTTAAATGTGCCTTTTTACGCTAGAGATAAATGAAATCTGTAGAACAAGAAAAATGATACCAAATAATGAATTTTCATTGGTGAAACAATTGGATTTTTGTCGTCCCCCCGACAAAAAATCACGAAAAAATAGCCCTCCCAAAAAAGGCGTTTTTTCCGACCACTACTCTACTCTATACTAATTGCAATTGACTTGGTTTATTTTACTCGCTTTTCTCCCACTTTTAGCTAATCGCGAAGTTGAGGATGACTGATGAAATTGATGAAGGGACACTCACAAATAACCGTGTCTTCCCATTTCGTCGAATGGCCCAGAGGCGTATTAGGCGGTCTATGCGGTGGCTCAGTCGGTAACGCATCTGATTACCATGCTCAAGGTCCCGGGTTCGATCCCCGGCCGGTTCAAATCCGGGAACTTTTCTAACGGTGAAAGCGGCCCCGGCGCCCACCCAGCGTCGAATAACATGGGTACCTGGGGGAAACCCTGGGGGGTAAAGGCGGTCAGGAGCGTGATGCTGATCACATCACCCCCACTCACGACCGGATCAAGAAAGTGTGGGGCGTTACCCCCACACCCCCTATACGCCTTCATGGCGTGGTGCCATGCACAGGGGAACACTTTACCTTTTTTTTTACCTTTATATCAGGTTTCACACCTAAGTAAAATTTTCGGCGAAAGGGGAATTCCCGTTTTCCTGAATCCCCTTTCGCCGAATATTTTGAATGAAGGAAATTTTTCCTCCACAGGGAAATTTCAGGTGTCTGAGGCCAAAACGCCCCAGGTTTTTGGAACGCCAGAGAATCTGAGAAAACTCTGTGATATCAATTGAGTGTTCATGGACGGAACATTCCGAGTTGTACCTCGTTTGGCTGCAGCCCTACCCCACGTCCCGGTGGAAAATGTGTTCCTCTTCCTGCAAGATGAAGCTCCGTATGTGCCCAACAGGGATTCTTTCCATAACTACATGGTGGAAACTTGGGTCGACGACACGTGCATTGTTCCCCTCGTAAATGAAGGTGCCCACAAGCGGGTTTATATATTTTATACCAATTCTATATATATATTTACTCATTTTTTTGGGAGGGGGCGGGTCGTTTCGTTTGATTGACTTCTTACTGATTTTTAGTTATGGTTATTGTGTACAGATTTCTTACCTGCCTGTGGGTGATCGTAGCGATAGGGTTGGAATGAAACATTACATCTTATGCCTTTAGAATCGGTTTGGAAGGGTGGACGTGCTGTTCGTATTAATACAAGGTTAGTCAAGCAGATAAACTGCTATACCTAAAGTAAACAAACATATATTGCTTAAAGATGTTAACGCAAATAATTTGAGTAAATAATTCGGCATAAAGGGGGGGGGGCGGGGCGAATGTTTACCATTTTTGGGGCGAGTGCGTCATAGGCCTTGGGGTAGGGGGATGGGCATCCCTGCTCGTAAGCACACATCGATATCAATTTAAGAGATTTTCAAGTCTTTTAAAATAATTGAAGAGTATTTAAAAGTAATTTCCTATTGTACATAGTCATAAATATTGTAGCAATAAGTGGCACGCCAAATTTTCGTGTCATTGCCTGGGCAGTTCATGCTTCTCCATTAATATGATGAGCTTCTGACTTGGTTGAAAAAATTTTCCCCCTTCAGTTCCTGAAATTTCCCTGCAGAGGGAAAATTCCCTTGCCTCAGAATATTCGGCGAAAAGGGATTCGGCAAAACGGAAAATCCCATTTCGCCGAAAATTTTGCTTAGCTGAGATATTTGTCTCTGGGATATTCGGCGAAACGGAAGTTAACCCAAATAACATCCATTCCTAGGTCGAACCCAGGACTCCTGGCGTCGTAACGCGCCATGATAACAATTTTCCTCCCGGCTGTGAGGATGAGTAATAATTAGATGAAATAGATGCAGGAATTACACAATGGTATATCCTTTTACAGGATTTGAACCTAGTATCCTTAGATAGTTGATGATACGTAGCAAATAAAAACATTCGTGCAAGAAAATTGCCATCCGCTTGTGGTAGCAAGGAAGCAGTTGCAGAAGTTCAAGGTCATTTGACTTTCCAATTGGTCCAGATAAACAAGCGAAGAGACTACGATGTTCATGTGAATGATTCGGCAGTTCACTGAAGATGGACAGCCAACCCGCTTGTGCTTTCTCGTTCCTCCGCTTTTTGCAGTCAGCCACATTAACGGAATTAGAGAGATTTTTCGCGGCTTTTCTGATCTAGGCGAGGAAAGTGCATGGGAACGGTGTAACCTGATCTTCGACCTTGCTATGCTACCTCGTGAAACATGGTCATTCGTTAGCACTCTTTAAAAAAAGTATGTTGCACTTGATTTACTGTTCGGATCCTGGTGTCGACCTGAGGAAACGTGAATCAGCTGCTCAAGTGCCTGACTCACCAGTCTTTAGAACGATAAAGGTTGAGCCAAGTTGGTATGCTGTCGACTGCAGCAGTATTTGAGAGTGAACAGGAAAGCTCTTAACGTGTGATTTACAACGTAATTTCCTTTCTCATAATTAATTGTGTTTTGCAAACAACAAATAAAAATGGTATTCAGTAGTGAAACTTTCGGGCATGGTCCTCCGCAGAATGTTACTGAAATGGTTCCCTATTGGCAGGACTATGATATTTATGACTTACGTATTATTTGGTAAGGTATGTTCCAAAAAGTCGTGTTATTAAAACTGATTAATTTAAGGTACTTTGCTGGACATATGTATGCATATATACCCATTTATTTCTACGTGATTGAGCATATTTTATTCATTTCCGGTCCTATTTAGCTCATTTTTCGCTTTTTTAAGCTGGAAAGAACTTTCTTTTGCACTTATCTATTTCCAAAGTAAATTAAAATTGTTCCTTTTGTCAGTCGAAATCGAATAGCTTTTCTAGGTGCAAGGCTTTTTTGACTGACAATAGACTGTCGTTTACATTCGAAAACGGCACAAAATAGTCAACTATAGCAACGGTTTTAGGAAATTACTAGGAATGTGCTACTGATGTTTTATTAGAAACTTTTCCATTGTAGACAAAAATGGTTAGGTACACTTGCAAAATTCCTTCTCATCCCGAGTCAAACAAAACATGTCCTTTTCGCTTCCTGTAACGCGTTCTGAAACAGGGTTGGCAAAATTTGTTTCAAAAGAAAAAAGTCTTTTTATGTTTTAAATATGTGATAAATGTTTTAAACAGTGTTTTAATCAAGAACAAATAAACCTGCTTTAAAATAATAATACTTTCAAACATATGTCAAGAAACTTATTTTCTAAGAATAATGTTTGATAAGGAATCTGTTAAATTATCCTAGCAAAGACTGTGTTTCTAGTTATAAAGTAAACACTTGACTAACTTCTTAAAATACCTATTTACGTTACTCTTAAATCTTGCATGTAGGCTGTTCGAGAAGGTTCAAGTAATCCACTGTTGCCAGGTCCCACTCAATGCCCGTGTTGGCTTCTCTGTTTTCCAAAATATCACATTTTATTGTGAATGCAACAAAATACATTGACATTAACAAAAAATGTGTGTTAAGTGCTGAACTAAAGTGTCTCGGCAATATTCTATTCAATTATAAAATAACCATGTGTTTTAAACGTGACCCACAGGTATTGTTCTATTACAGCACCTGTGGGTCATTACTTTATATATTTTTTTGATTTTGATTACTATATTTGTTAACTGAATATGTACGTTTTCGAGCACTGTACAGTAAACTAAATGTCACAGATTGAATGAAAAGGCAGTTACCAAAAGCACAAATAACCAAAGACTATTTAATATCAAGTATCAAAACGTGTGTTAATCAAGGTAGTGATTGCTGCCACTACAGTTTTAAGCAATCCGATTGTTTAACGTGACGTCATTAGTGAGGCTAGGTTGGGTTAGATAGAAGAAGAAGAAGAAAGAGTGTTGTGGTACTAATGGGCGAGGTCAAAGCAAACTATTGTAGGTGGCAGCAGCCCTGTTGTCCCCCCACGCTTTTGATGGGCAATTGTTCTCCCATTTAAATGCATGGGGAATTTGATACTGAATGTGCTGCTATTACATTAAATTACATGTTAAATTTCATCTTAACCTATTTACCTGTTTACGTCACTTGCAATTCTCACAATTTAAGTGCTTTATTCGTGTGAATTTGGCAAAGAATAGCTAATCCATAATAATTCCACGCGACTGTGCTTTTTCTCCTCATGGCTAGTAAATCCGGTTCTCTGTTTTATACATACACATTTATCGAGAAGAATAGTTATTACCAAAAACATACTATATTATGTTTCATATCTCGCAATCTCTACCGCTTTCTTATTTAAAGGATTTATAATTTTAAAATTGTTGTAACCAAAGAAAGAAAGGACAAAAATACGAGCGGGAAATGTCTGCGTAATACAAAGAAAACTTACGTTAATATTAAATTAACGGATAGGGCATAGTGTATTATAATAAATATATAATGCGCTTATGCACTTACATTTTTCTTTATAATTTGGAGAGTTCTTCCGAATCTTACTTCCCCCGTTGAATTACACATACTCGCAACAATAAGAAAACATTAAGCGTAGTGTAAAAATTAAAATTTTTGTATTATCGACCCACGGCAGCTAGGGACGACCCAAATGACGTCAAGTTTAGTGCTCTTTGTGCATAAACGTACTATATTTAGCTCGTTTTAGCAACCATACCGTTGCGCTTTAACATATTAATTCTTGAATTCTTGAAACTTATGACTTGCTACATAATCTCAAAGATTTGCTAAACGCATTTTTGTTATCGATATACACGAAAAATTATTACCTTCGTTGAAAATAACGTTTTAATAGCTATCCTATCGCTCTCCAATGTAAAGCTTAGGACAACCAGATGAACGAAATTATTTAGGGACGCAACAGGGGTGGCGCCTCTAGCGGAAAAGTTTGGCAGTGAAGACCCCATTCCAAACGTTAATCAAATCTAAAAAGAAAATGTTTACAACACTGTGTTCGAAATATTTAAAACATTTGCAAAGAAAACAAAATCTTGTGTTTTGGACACTAAAGATGTTTATTACATGAAGCCCTTGCTCACTCGAACGTAAGCCAATAAAGCTGATAGTTCCAAGAAGTGTAACGCCGAGAGTAAAATGTGTCACACAATGGTTTCCGTGCATCATAAAGATTTCAATTATATCTTGACGGAAGCTGGAGGCACGTAGGCTATTAAACATGGAAGAGATGTTATTGTGCGCTTTGTAATTCACCTTCTCTTGAGCTGAAACAATGGCGGGATGTCTTTCGCTGGAATGGGGCAACACTGAAATTCTTTGATGGTGAGTCTTTCTTCACTCCTACGTTATGCCGGGAGTTACATGTTATAATGAAAATTCTGTGGATTTTGTAAGGTGTTTCATCGAGATGGGATAGAAACTACCGTTTACAATTAGAGACGAGAATGAGGTTCGCTATTGGAGAATCTCAAATCGTTCAAGATTTTTGTACATAAAAATGATACACGAAAAGATCGACCAAATCAGATAGTTTATTTATAAGCAGGTTAAAGGAGTTCTTTAATTTACAAATCTCATGGTTTCTGTAACATCTTTATATCAATTTCGAGTTGTTGTTTAAAGTTCATTTTATGCACAGATAGGCTAATCGGAACTGGACCTACTAGCCCAGTCAACGAAGGCCAAAATACATCGAATGTCGGGAATAATTCCGTAAAATCTGAATTTTGGTCAGTTGTTAGAACACTATACTAGCAGTGCAAAATCCCGAAAGTCCCCGCCCCGCGGAGCTCCCCCAGCGCCGCCCTCCAAACATCAATTTTACAGACACTCTGTTCCTGGCCTATATCTCCGTAACCAATGGTCACAGGCGAGGAATCTTTTTTTGTATTCTTAATCCTCATTAGGTGGACTACAAAAAAGGATCGATTTAATTTTTCGATAGTGTCAGTGGTTTGCCGTAATTTAAAAAATCTGTAATAACTGAAAATTTCTAGTAGCTACTTTTTGCCTTGTAACCTAACTGCGCTAGGCACAGGAAAATTGAGGATTCTCGATAGTACACAGGCAATGTTGTGGCCATGTAATCAAGGAAACACAATTTGAACTTTATTATAGCCGCTGCGTCACACGGTAGAGATATTTAGTTGATTGATTTCGTTTATTTTCTTGGCTTTTCTGGGCTAGACTCTACTTTACGTCCTTATCTGCATGGTGATTGCTTCTTTGCGTTCGCGGTGCGCGTTCGTGGTGCGGCAGCCGGCATCTCTTCGGGTAAGTACCTTTTTTTTTTTACACTTTCTGTTCACGATAGCCCCACTAACCATTCACGGGGACGAGTTATGCCTACTAGGTTAGGTTAGGCCTGTTAGGTTAGGTTCTATTAGCACTCCTTTCACCCCTAAATATGTGCTTCATCATAGAAAAAAATCCTCAGTACGTTCAATTACGCATATCCGGACAACATTGGTTTTTCTCGAGTTTCTCCTCCAGATTTTTTCCTTATAAAATAAGCTTCCCAACGATATATGACACGTTTTCCTTAGGAAAAGGACGTAGAGTCTTACCCTTTTCAGCAACTTTTGGCTAATCACGTAGATGACATGAAGAAATTAATGAAGGGACACTCGAAAAGAACATCCATGCCTAGGCAGGGATTCGAATCCGGAATCCCTGACGTCGCAGCGTCCTGTGCTAACCACTGCGCCACGGAGGTCCATCTAGAGATTTTAGTGTCAGTTGTCAACAACTTGACCGGAAAGCAACTGCATTACTTCCCTCTCTAGATTAAATACCTTGATAACTGCTGGTAGAAATCTAATGGATCGTGCCGACTTTTATTTGGATTACAGGGCTACAGAAATATGGCTACGTGTTTGAAGTGAATGTACTGTGTTGTACAGTGGGATCCATGAATATTACCGTATATCACCATGTTCATGCACTTTATTTGACCCAATAAGAGCTTAAAGAATTAAAAAGAAAACTTAAAAAATCTGCAGACAGCTTCTGCTCCAGCATACGTAAAAATCCATTCGCCATTTCACTGCATTGAACAATAACACGCTACATTTACTTCAAACGTGTAGCCATATTTCTGACTGTCCCTGTATAAATTCTAATATTTCCATAAATGGCATACACCCATACACTATATATTCTAAGCCTAGTTTCGGCCAACCCAAGATCCGCCGCGAGACCGCCACTGGGGCTGGCCATCGAAAGCTCGCTTGCCCCTGGGCGCACAAGTTCATTCCTTTATTGACCCCTCGCGTAAACTAGTCGACAGCTGATTGTTCCGGGTAATAAAAGACCCAGACTGGTTGCTTGTTTCCAACAACCCAGAATGTGCAATTCTCGTATCCCGAGGAACTGCAGCCTGCTTCTTCTTCTTTCTTTCCCCACCGTTATATGTAACTGTTCTCTCGCATACTTGCCGGGGATAATGTGGTCATTCTCTTTTGTCATCTTGTGCATGACGTCACACTATGTTAATAATTGGGCTTGATTTTAGGAGCGCGGCATCTACCGACCACCACGTTTCCGGCAGAAGTTTTAGATTGTGTTTTAAACATGCTGACTGCTTTTGGTTCTTACAGCATGGGTTCGCATAATTTAAGCAACTTTTCATAACGATTGTGCAGTGTGGTATTTGTAGGGGGGATGGGGGAATTCCCCCCTCTGGTCCCCCTCTCTGCTTGATAAATTTTATCCCTGGGGGAAATTGTGTTTGGGGAGGGAGACAAGAAATTATTGGCAATTTATAGTTACTTTTTCCCTACTTCGCCATTCAATTGCAACATTTTCTGTCGGACAACTTGAGGCTTCATTTGGCGAACACAGATGTGGCCTCAAGCGCTGCTCAATTCCTGGAACTGTCAAACAAGTGACCAGTGTTGAAGATCACCTCCCTTCTTTCCTTTTCTTCAACCCGGAATTTGGTAGGAAAATGCATGTGAAAGTTAAAATTTAGTTGTCACGTGACTCGAACTTGTCACGTCAGAACGTCTCTATTTGTATGAGTGGAACAATAGTATACGAAGATAGCCTAAATGGAATTTTTGACGCAAGCGCGATAGCCCTTTACGAAGTCATTTTGTAAAGAACAGTGTGCTTTTTTTAATCATGAGTTAGATTTCTTTGTGAAGCTAGAATGTTAGTGGAAAAAGTTCCAGACTCTGCTATGTCAGGAATCTGCCTTCAAAATGAACAAAATCTGATAAAGCTGGTGGCAGTGAATGCTGTGTTTATCAAAGGATCTGTTTTGAAAATTTGCAAGTGCATCTACACAAGAAGGAGGTATTAGTAAAGTGCTGAGTTTCTTTGTTTGTTGCCCAAGAGAGATTTAACAAATGTAAAATTACGTGGCCATGGATGGCTTGATGTATCTAGTGATGAATGAAGTTACATATACATTATCTTTCATTGCCCACCTAACAATTTTTTAGAATCAACAAGCTAATAGAACGGTGTCCGGTAAAAATGGCAAAGGAAAAAATGGCAACGGAAAAAATGGCCAAGTAAAAATGGCAAACGGAAAAAATGGCAAAGGTAAAAATGGCAAACGGAAAAAATGGCAAAAGTAAAAATGGCAAACGGAAGAAATGGCCAAAGTGAAAATGGCAAGTTTTCTTCTTTGGCAGTTGTCCTCTCTCAGCGTGCAGAATGATCGCTACCATTGCTTCATTTTCTTGCTGGATGCACCTGCTTAGCTACCACAATAAAGCCTACAGTCTTTACTCTGTAGGATGTTTGAATTTGAATTGCATTACTCCATATAAACCATATACATTGGTATTTGGAGGGTTCAGTACAGTTCAGATAAAAAAATATACTTACAAAATTTCTATAATTTACATTTTACTCTATAATATTCGTTATTAACTAATAGTTTTTTTTTAAAAAATTGTTTTTGAAACTTGTCATATTTCCTGCTTTAATATCATTTGGTAGGTTATTGAATATTTTAATTGCCATATGTTCGGGTTCCTCTTGAACTAATGTTAATGACTGCCAAGCCCAGATTGTCTGAATGACATCGTGGGGCCAAGTAAAAAAAAATGTGAAAATGGATCAAGTTGGTGTAATTAGATCTGTGAAGCACAAGAAATTTCAAAACAATCCAAAAAACCGTTGAAAATTCAATTTAAATTTGAGACCCAGTTTTGGGTATCGTGGCCTGGAGAAGAGAATTTTGATCAGAAGGCCATCAGACCCATTTCTGTGTCTCACTTTTTTTTGTAAATGACTTCGTTTCTTCAAATAACGAACTTCAATCACTTGAACTATCAAGCTCGTCAAGTTGCATGCATATTTTCTGTTTCTTGGTCATACATCGTCAACAGAACATACAACAGAAGTGCTTCTTCCATAAAATATTGCACGAAATGCAATCTACGCGTTCAATCACACTGAATATAGTCTTAATTTCTTCTTCTTCCTTTATTTTTCTCCTTCTTTGTTTAATTCTTCCCTGAAATACAACAAATGTCAAATAACGATGCTTTTTTTAATATGGCCTGTTGTATTGAAAATCAACAAAATAAAGTCATCGTAAATAATCACAGAGCACTAGGTTTATTACTACAATGTTACGGCCATTTGTACGCCATTGTTGTAATCGCCTGTTGCTATCTAGGGCCAGGCTACGAGTATAGTGTAACATTCTGGAGCCAAAACAATATCTTTGATCATGTTAGCAAATGACAAGTGAAACCCATATAGGCGTATCGCGGCCTGAAGCAATTGCTGTGGTGAGACACACAAGTGGGTTTCACGGCTTCATGAATGACGATACTTGAGACCCACTTTTGGGTCTCATGGCAGTCAACGTGTTGTGAAGTATGGCTTTAGAAGCTCATTATTTCGGGTGTTATATGTATATTCTATTGAACTTCGTAGCGCAATATTTTTTCTCGCATAGTGACATTTCATATGAAGGGAGGGTTAATATTTTGAATTGATTAAACCTTCACAGCATCATATTCAGGCGAATGATTATGGTCATAGGAACACACAGGATTTTGTTTCAATAATTTTGTTTTTAGAATTCCTCGACACTTGAAATTGTTCCTCCACCTTATAACATTCTTCAGATCAGACTGTTGTAGAAAGAAGAGCTTATCTCCAGCTTTCCAAGATTTAACAATTTTCATTTGAAAAAGTAAACAAGTTCGTCCCTCTTAGTGGGAGGGGGTTAGATAAGGGCTGACTTGAAGTCCTACTAGTAACAAACATGTGTGACTGGTCAGCAGGTGCGCGCAAAGCATAAACTTGTTTTCAGTCAAGATGAAAACCCATTCAATGCTGCACTCCCCTTAAGTTACATCAATCACACATGTTTCAAATTATTTACAAAAGTTAACTTTTATTAGTATGTGATTCTATAGCTGCAGTAACTCCTGCCAAAAGAAATAAACGGCATTATTTTTGAAAACATCAAATAAAATCTTTCCATTCAAAAACAAATTAATGTTAAAAGACATTAAATTATATTAAATTTTATTTCAAACTGTGAAATGCAAGACACATAATTTCTCAATTTTCACGTAAAATCGTAATAGGTAAATCTTGCCATTTCTACCGTTGCCATTTTTTCCTTTTGCCATTTTTTCCCTTTGCCATTTTTTCCGCTTGCCATTTTTACTTTGCCATTTTTTCCGTTGCCATTTTTTCCTTTGCCATTTTTACCTAAATTCAATAGAACTTGTGTTAAGCTCCTGGGTCCTGAGATGCAAGTTAATTAGTAATGTTTATGATTTCGCAAATGTAACAGTAATTTAGCAAAGTAGTCTTGGGCGCTATTTTTATGTGGTAGAAAACTTTTTGATTCTGCCTCCCCGCAAAAGTTATGCCCAAGTTTGATTCAGATCCCCAAAAGTTAGGTCCCAGAGTAGCTTTCTGGCGGTGGGTGGTCAAAATCTCACTTTAAAAACTGTA
Source organism: Lepisma saccharinum (assembly GCF_977018435.1). Classification (NCBI taxonomy): domain Eukaryota; kingdom Metazoa; phylum Arthropoda; class Insecta; order Zygentoma; family Lepismatidae; genus Lepisma; species Lepisma saccharinum. The sequence continues at coordinate 80,582,503 of NC_139243.1, forward strand.
GGCAAAGTCCCGATTAGCTGTTCTGATCATAAAGTGGATTTGGCCATTTCTTTCTGTCAAGATACAAATTTACATCGGCAATTTTTCATCAATTATTAATAATATGTTTTGTTCAAAGCTTTTTTTAAAAAGTTCAGTGACATAAAACGAAGTGTGGAGTGACCCCATTTACCAATTAAAATTGTCACCTTGTAATAAAGTGATCCCAGGTTCGATACCCGGTGGAGACACAGAGTGATTCGCGGTTCCCACTTTAAAACTGTAGGTCCAGTCCCGATTAGCCTTACTGTGCATAAAGGTGGACTTAAAACACCAAATCAACCAATCATATAATATATATATATACATATATATATTACATATAGCATCGGGTCACGCAACAATATATAAGCATTATCTCATGCTGTCTCTAGACAGTCGGTGGAATTCCCCCCCGCCTCTGGAAATTTCTTAAATGCCACAGTGCGATTGTATAATATTATGGAATAACTTGACGATCTTTTGTGTGTACATATCCATACAGCAGATTGATTGTGTTAATTTTACTCTTGTCTAATCGCGAAGATGAAGATGTGATGATATGATGAAATTGATGGACACTTACACTCAAGGCCAGCCCAGGATTCGAACCCGGGACCTAGTGTAGCCCACGGGACGAGACTTTGGCCTGTCTCGTCTCGTGGAGTCTCGTGGAAATGCTGTCTCGTCTCGAAAATATTCGTTTGTCTCATGACACATGGTCAATCTCGTCTCGTCTCGAATTTTTAAAAGCCTGTCCCGTCTCGCCCCGTGGACAACACTACCGGGACCCTTGGCATCGTGCGTGATGTGCTAACCACTCCGCTACGGAGATCGCAATACAACAGAAAAGTATTGTTCGGATGGGCGCAAATCTGGATGAAGTATCGGGTGAGGTCTAATTCATATTTTCTTAATATTGTAATTTTGAGTTCTTCGGTCCTCTGGAAGTCTGACTGCCCCGCGAGTGATAGCCTATCCGATAAAGATTTGTAAGAGGATTTCACAACCCGTCATCAATCAGTACCTCGGAGGATGAAGCAGTGGCGTACCCAAGGGGGGATTGATGGGTGTTATAACCCCCCTTTCGCCCCAGTATTCCTAAAAAAAAGAACGTCAAATGTAGGAAAATAGGACAAAATGAGGGCCGACTACCAAGAAAAAGTATACATAACCCCTCCCTCCCTTTCGAAAATCCTGGGCACGCCATAGGGTGAAAGGGTTGGTGTTAAAGATCCCGGGGGTTATTGCTGGTTGTTATAAACTGCTGAGTTTGGGTTGCGTCGTTCATATATGTTTGTGATTGTCTCTTCATTCATCGTAATCGTCGCGATTAGCCAAAAGTGTAAGAAATTAGATTTAATTATACTAAATCAACCAATCAAGAGAATATCGATTTTTTAAAATAAATTATAGGCTATGCTTCAAATTAATTTTGTGACAAGACCAACCATACTGGAAGTATTTTGACTGTGTTTAAGCGCTGGTCAGTTTTAATTCTCGGTGTACCATTAACTATGGGAATGAAATGGTCAACATTGCTTTTCTCTTTCTTTAGAGGAGTTTCTGTAGTGTGTACGTCGTCGCCTAGTAATCATGGGAACCCGGTTCGACTTGAGACAAAAACTCAAACCAAAATTTGGGTCTTACAGTGTACCCTGTACGCCCCCGTTCCTGCGCCACTCACCACTCGGGACCAAACTCCTGCTATTGCGGAACTCAATGAAATTACACTGTCCGAAAGTCTACCTTTTTCATATTTAATTACGACGGAACCGCGCCCTCGTTTTATCTTCTGTTCATGTACGTTTCGAGGCGCACCAGAGTGTGAAAACTGACGCATCGTTTCGCAGACGTACCTCATTACAAGCCTTTCAAGCACGTAATCATGAACATTAGTATCGAAAACGCGCACGAGATGGCAGAGCTTGTCGTGAAGAAAATAGCTTCCTGACGTTCACTTCTGAACATAACAGGAAAGTAATATTTCCCGAGGGAAGAAACAGCGTCTTTCGCTGTTCTGTCAAAGAGAAACTTGACCTCATTCATTGAGAATTGTGCAGAGCTGTGCCTTTTTATCGCCGAAAGTGATCCATATTGCATGAGCTTGCTTCAAGTAGTTCACGTACTTGCCGCCAGGGTGAACATGTTCCGTAACCGTGTGCAGCTGACTCTCTGTTCTCAAAGTGCACATGACGACGTGCTGCGTGAGGTTCTGTCAGTCGCTTCCTGAAAATAGTAGCAGGCCTCCCACGCGGCTAAAGAAAAAAAACGAAACACGCTCGCTTCCGTAGGCCTACTTTTTTTTTGACCCAGGCTAAACGTGTAAAAACACAGCGAAGATTGAACACAATTTATGGTTGTGCCACGATACCAACATCTTGAGTTTACTTAGATACTTATTAGAAAACTTTAAAAATAAGCTAAATTTACAAAATCTCAAAGTGCCTCCAAAAGCAGTGCGAATTAACGAGGGGATTTCCCCCCACAAAATAATTATCCCCGGTTTGGTTTGATTTGGTGTTTTTTAAGTCCACTTTATGCGCAGTAAGGCTAATCGGGACTGGACCTACAGTTTAAAGTGGGATTCGAACCACTATCTACCTCCATCGGGTATCGAACCCGGAACCCCTTGGTCACAAGGCGACGGCGCTACCAATCCGCCATCGGCAGTTTGACAAGAATTAATTGAAGTTGCTGTTGCATAACATAATAAACATATTACAAAATCATGTAACAATTTATGCTAAGAGATTACTGGTATTTTGATATCATTGTGTGGGCATTGAACACGCACCTACAATAAACGTGTTCTTTAACGGTAACACTTAGTTTTTAAAAATGAGGCTAATATTTTTCGTCATTAAAAACCGTAAATATATAACATGCTCATGTTTTTTAATGGAAGAAGGTGTAAAATAGGAGCACCATGGGTAAAAAGAGGGGGGTGGGGGCAGGCTTCAAGTGAAGCCGCCCCTGGCCACTTCGGTCTGATGTAAATTGTAGATGACCTGCACAATTTTGTGTTATTTATGCTGGCGATTCCTTACAGGATCGGAGATTTGCTGTTTGCGAAAAAATATTAAAATGGAAGCTAAATAAGGAGAATATATTGAAACAGGACTGAATTGTTTTCTCGACCCTGCCGTATAATACGAATAGTTAGACTTTTCGGCTCCAAAGGCGGGGGGGGGGGGGGGGGTCGGGTTGCAAGCAGGCAAGTATCTAAAAATACATTTCTGGGGCGTTCGACCAAGTGTCTCAATAATAATAATATAATTATATTTAATTAAAATTAAATAATAATAATGATATACGTAAATTAATTAATACTGTATTGTTATTACATGAATATCTAAAGAGATGGCAAAAGAAGATATAACAGCATGTATTTATTATGTAGCTTATCAAAATTTGTATAATAACAACTGCCCTGACAAGTAAATTAATGTCAAATAGATAAAGATTGAAAATTTATTGAATAACAAAGAAAGGAGTTAGAACTAATTGACGAAAAGTAAAGTTCCTGATTAATATTTTTTGCATATTATCATAAGTAGTAGAGTGCATAAATCTTTGAAACTGTCCTTCAAAGCCGTATGATCCCAACTCCTTGGCTTCCAATAGGTTAGTGGAGAAAAATAACCATCGATTATAAAAAAAATGCTAAACAATTATATTTTGATTATATAATTTTAGTGCTTGGTAAGTCTTTCGGGGGTCCGTACCCCATGGAGCTTCCCCCCCTAAATACGTCCTTGGTTCCAGGACTTGGTAGAGTCTTGTTTGTTACATTTGTTACTATAGCCTCAGTAACAAAGCATCCTTCTGTCAGTTAATAACTGGTATTTCTTCGCAGTTAAACCAAGAAGGCAGGAAAACCTGACGCAATTCCTTAAACTTACCAAAAACACATTGCGAAGTCATTGGAGCTGTTAAGTTTGGCAATACAGGACAAACAAGTAATTTGCGTTTCCATGGTAACGCACCTTCCTTGGTTGGTTGGTTCAAGGAGTCAATGCACTCTGTTTCTACATACCTACAAAAATATGTACACTCACTGGCAAAAAAATATAACACGTAGATCCTGAAAAACTGGCTTATCTGCAATGCGTACGGCGATAGAACTTCATCGCCGTAAAAGTAGTCAACATATTCCTAACGCACTGCAGAGAAGCCAGTATTTCAGGATCGACTACGTGTTACATTTTTTATTTATTTTTGCTGGTGACTGTACATTGGCAACTTGGAAAAACTGTCGCTCGGAGTCGGAGTATAGGCACGACTCTTGGCTTTGGCATGAGTGTTGCTTTGTGCCCGGCAACATCGCCACGATTAGCCCACTGGCCAACCGTTCCTATCACTACTGGTAATTTAGAGATATCTACAACAAAGGCCACGAATAGTTTCGCCAGCTTATCATTCTCTGTAACTCCGTAGCGATTAATGTAATGCTACAAATCGAACTACGAACTGGCAACAGCGCTTTTTCACTGCTTCGCAAGACGTCATTTTCCTTGTCTCTGATTGGTACAGAAAATGTCGAAAGCAGTGGCGTAGAAAGGGGTGGCCGACCGCCCATGGCCTTGCGTCCCATGAGATTGATACGAAAAATATGATGACTAGAATTGAGAAAAATAGAAGGAAAAGGCTATTTTTTGTGTGCATTAGAATTAAAACATTCTGTTTTTATCTGGTTTTAAATTCTAGTTTTACGTTATAATTTGAATGAATACGTCAAATTAGAGGTGCAACATACAGGTGAGCGGCGTCTTGAGCCTAAAGGGGCCCGAAAAAAGTAAAAATTATTGTTGTATTTCTGATGTGAAATATTTACGTAAAAATTCACGATAACTTGCTTGGACATTTTTATACATTTATTCTTTTCTTGAATAAAAAGCGCTATGTCTTGTATTTTCTTCTTTCTCTTGACCTTGCATTCCCAGTTTCAACATGTTATCAATAAAGCTTCTCCAACTGCTCGCTCTACCAAGTACCGACATTTGATGTGCGTCCTTCGATTTCTTCTTATTCCATGGTTTGTGATATTTACATCCTACCAATTTAGAAATGAGGAAGTGAAGAAAGACTTATTAATAATAATATAGGTTATATTTGAAGATTTGTAGTTTTCTTTTCTGATTTTTAAAAAAAAACAAAAACAAGTTTAGCATATTTAAGGATATTTCAGTTCTATCTTAGTGCCTGAAGAATATCTTTAAAAACGTATCATTACTACTACTTCGGTTAAAGAAAATTCCAGCAGTGTGTTACAAGAATAGACCTCTGCGAAGTTTAAATATCTACGTGAAGATTTTCTATCGATTCACATTGAGATTTCGAATTTAAAAAACGGATTGGGGCCTCGCATTCTAATCTCGCGATATGTTCTACGCCACTGGTCGAGGGATTGCTAGTGGGGAAAAGTTGCAGATTGGACCAAACGTTTGGGTTACAACACTAATGTCGATAATTATATTGTTTCTGTGTATTTGGATAGTGTTTGTGCATGCACAAAGATTTCATGTTTTCCAACATAAATAATTGTTCTCGTCTTTCTTTTCAGTTGCACGAGGCCGTGTCGAGAACCAAGACTGAATACCAGAAGTGCCTTGAACTTTATAAGCTCACCAGGGCGAAGTTTGAAGACCATTATATTAAATGTGAGTAACATGTATCCTTCATGCTTCCATTCTGAGAATTATAAACTGGTTTTGTGTGCAATTATCAGCAAAATATGGATGTAATTGTGGTATAAACACCAAGAAAGGTGTAAAAAATAACGCATTACACATTACTGGTTCTATATCGCAAGAGTAACAAGTATCTAGTGTTCAGAAAGTTGCATTTAAAAGTAACAGAAGTGCAGCTGAAAGTAATCCACAGGTGGTGGTGTTACTTGTAACTTCCAATATTTTGTTTTGTAACTGATTGGAATTTTTTTTAAAAAAATCTGTGAATCTGAGTTCTACGGGTAGATGAGAAGTTTCTAGACATTGAACATTTGCTGTAGTTTTTGTAATATTTAAGCAATCGCAATGAAATTTTATGTACATATACATTATGGAATAGAATTACATATGTGCCAACTCAGAATTAAATGCAGGCACCGGTGGCATCCTCCAGCTTCCTCAAACGAACGGGGATGGAATCCCGGTCTTCTGTATGAATTCCTTCGGAACGTTTATGATAATATCCCGAATCCGGGCCTCCAATTGTTCCACAGTGCAGGGTTTTGTCTTGTACACTTCCTCCTTTGCACAGCCCCACAGGAAAAGCCACAGGGCGTGAGGTTTATGGACTTACGGCAGGCCATTCGTGAGGTCCTAACGTCCCGGAAAATTGTGGTCGAAACAGGCCCGTACGGTAAGTGCAAAGTGTGGCGGCGCGCTGTCTTGCATGAAAACAAGCTCACCAGCGAGATACGATGGGCCAAATATACACTTGCAACATTGTCAGGTAGCGTTCGCCATTCATGGTATCATGCAGATAATATGGACCTACGATCCTATCGGCTATCATATTGTGAAATTCGTATGCATATACCGATATGTAATCCTATTCCATAATGTATATGTACGGAAAGTTTCATTGAGATTGCTTAAACATTACAAAAACCACAGCAATTTCTTAATGCCTAGCTACTTCTCACCCACTCTGTAAATTAATAGGTGATAAGTTTCGTGGCTATGCAAGCCTATTAATGAATTGCTAATACGTATGTCGACAACAGCGAAAGCAGACCATGCGAATATTATCGTGAATGCTCTAGAGCAGCGTTTCTCAACTGCCAGGCCCTGTCATGAATTATACCGGCCCGGGAGATGCTCCTGCAACAGTTTTTCTGCAACCAGCTTCATAAAAATCAAATTAATTACATAGTTATGAGTTTTCCGAGTATGATAGTGTAGTCATGGATTTCCCAAGTAATTGGAACATTTCAGTGTACAAAGTGCAACATGTCAATGCAAATCATCACTTAACAAATTAATTTAATGATATTGGCCTGAAGAAACTGCAAGATGTCTTTCAATCCAGCGGTTATCAACTAATTTAAACCTAAGCTTAGACATAATGAGACTACGTATTTCTTTTTTACGATTGTCATAATTTACATATTAATATTTAATTTTAATGGTGCAGATTAATACATATAAGTTTAAAAATTATAAAGGCTTTTACGAGTACAATAGTTGGTATTGGGGCATCGAGTTTAAAAAGAAGCCTTTACCTGTCCTCGGTCTCATAAAGGTTAAGAACCACTGCTCAAGCAAGAAGGAGTTCTAAGCAGAAGTGATTTTTCACAATTTGGAAAATCATAGTGGTTTTTCAAAAGAAGAAGCCATTTTGAAAACGGCTTGGCTGGCGTCGGCCAAAAGTCCAGTTTTTAACCACCGCTCCTAAATTCTTGGTGACGCATTTAAAAGGAAATTCCAAATATATAACAAAGGGCTAGGATTTTTGACCTAAAAATCACCAAAATAAGCAAAATAAAATATGCTCTTATGACCTAAAATTGTACAAAATATGCACTATAATTAAAAAAATATGCCCGCCCTTATAACTGGACTGTTTCAAACCAATATTTAAATGCCGAGATATTTTCACATACGTTAGTACTATTTTTAGTTCACTTTATGGGCGCTGAGTTGCAATGCACTTTCTCTAAATTTTCAAATAAAAGTGAAAAAGATTTTGCTACAGTCAAAAAAAATAAAATAAAGACTCGACTAAACATGGGCGTAAGAACGAATCCACTTAAAATATGACTGTATATTTGTTTAAAATGCAACAATATGCTGAATATGACCGAAAATCCATCAAAATATGCTATGTCACGCAAAACTGGCCAAATATGCCAAAATATGCCCTTAAAAAGCGCCTTTAACTTAATTAGTTTCTTCATAATATGAATTTCTATATATTTAGGGAACACATCACAAATACAAAAAAAAATATATGCTAAGTCATGAAAATCCTAACCCTAGATTATTATTAGTTTGTAATCATCATTATTACTAGGCGTACTATTTAATCCAATATATATAAAGCCCCAATCCCACCACTGACTGACTCACTGACATAAATGTTCTCCATGAAGGATGCCCCGGAGGCAAAAAATGTCCGATTACGACCCCCCCTGAAATCGTCCCAAAAGTCTGAGAAAATTAAAAAATCGCTCAATCGGCCCTTCCTTAAGGGTGAAAATGCCCTTTCCTCACGTCCTTAGCAACCGTTGCCACGGACATTTTTTACACCACACATTGTTTCCTTCAATTCTTAATTGTCGAGATACATTATATTTCTCACAGATCTACAACACACAGATGAATCAACTCCTGGTTTTGAAAAGGTGGCTCAAACAGGGGTGACATCTACATAAGGAGTTTCAGCCCAGATACAATTACGTATATATTGGTAAACTCAATGCGAAAATATTATCTACATCGTGGTTGTTTTAACTAAATGTTTATGGGGTATAATGACATGCAATTCCTTAGAGCTTGCTGTTCCTGTTGTTCAACATAGAAACGGACGTTTCTAGGGAACTTAAAGAAAGTTTATTTCACCCAGAAAATTACTGTAAGGGAATTATGCTAGACTTTTCGAATTTCAAAATACAAGCGTCAGAATTTATTACGGAGGCAAGGTAGGAATTTGAGGAGAATGACGGAAAACAATTATTATCCAATTATGTTTAAAAATATGAAAATGACAAAAGACGTAAATATTGCATTTCCAATTTAGTGTCGCTATTGAATTCGTTCTTGCAACACATCCAACTAATTATCTTGAAACTGTTATTACTTACGCAGTTTATTATAAGGAAAATAGACAATAATATTTTGAATATTTGTATCTTATTAGAGCCCATACAGACATAACGTTACTTTCTAAACTTTTCAGATTAGCGAACTTATACACTTGTTCCCCTTCATCCAATACAACATGCAGACATTTTACCCCATCTATAATATGATTACGCCCACAACGTGGCCAAAGGTCATGCATGCGAGCGTACAAGACGTGGCCGATGGCCACGTCGAAAGTACGCGAGTCCAATATATATAAAGCCCCAATCCCACCACTGACTGACTGACTCACTGACATAAATGTTTTCTCCATGAAGGAAGCCCCGGAGGCGAAAAATGCCCGATTACGACCCCCCATGAAATCGTCCCAAAAGGCCGAGAAAATTAAGAAATCGCTCACTTTGCCCTTCCTTAAGGGTGAAAATGCCCTTTTTTCACGTCCTTAGCAACCGTTGCCACGGGCATTGTTTGCAGCACACATTGTTTCCTTCAATTCTTAATTGTCGAGATACATTATACAGGGTGGACCATATTGATGGGACACATTTCAAATGCATATGTGGAGCATGTAGGAAGCAACATTTATTACCAAATATATGGAAAACACTGCCAAAGGACCGGAGTTTTGCACTGTGTTCAGTGTTTGAAGATTACATCCCTGAGATGGACACTACCTTGACGAGAACTTTTTTTGGCTCTAACAGTCATGTTCAGCATAGTTTTGCACAGGGTTTCGGCTGGAATGGCCGCTATCTCCCTTCGGATGTTGTCCTTCAGTTCATTGGTGGTAGTGGGCTTTGTGGTGTACACCTTGTCCTTTAAAGGGGGGGGGGGGCACTTGCCCTCCCTGAGATTTCTCTAAAGGCATAAAATAATTCAAATTTTGAAATTGTAGCGTGAAAACATGGATGTGAAGTGCCGTGAAAGACAGCCGATTAAGTGCCTAAGAAAACATTCTTCATGCCCGAATTGAGACTGCTTGGCATAAGGGACATGTGGCTGCAGCAGGATGGTGACACTAGTCATACAGCAGTAGTGTCAATGACAACCCTTCGACGACACTTCTCGGGACGGCTCATCTCGAGATTCGGTGATGTCCATTGGCCATCCAGATCCCTGGATCGAACTCCAGCGGACTACTTCCTGTGGGGTTACCTAAAGGGACAAGGTGTACACCACAAGGCCCACTACCATCAATGAACTGAAGGACAACATCCGAAGGGAGATAGCGGCCATTCCAGCCGAAACCCTGTGCAAAACTATGCTGAACATGACTGTTAGAGCCAAAAAAAGTTCTCGTCAAGGTAGTGTCCATCTCAGGGATGTAATCTTCAAACACTGAACACAGTGCAAAACTCCGGTCCTTTGGCAGTGTTATCCATATATTTTGGTAATAAATGTTGCTTCCTACATGCTCCACATATGCATTTGAAATGTGTCCCATCAATGTGGCCCACCCTGTATTTCTCACAGACCTACAACACACAGATGAATCAACTCCTGTCTTTGAAAAGGTGGCTCAAACAAGGGTGACATCTACATAATAAGGAGTTTCAGTCCAGATACAATTACGTATATATTGATAAACTCAATGCGAAATTATTATCTACATCGTGGTTGTTTTAACTAAATGTTTAGAGGTATAATAACAAACACTTGTTTAGAGAGTTTGCCGTGCTTGTTGTTCACCATGGAAACGAACGTTTCTAGGGAACTTAAAGAAAGTTTATTTTCACCCCAAAAACTACTGTAAGTGAATTATACTAGACATTTCGTATTTCAAAATACGAGCGTCAGAATTTATTACAGACGCAAGGTAGGAATTTGGGGGGAATGGCGGAAAACAGTTATTATCCAATTACGTTCAAAAATGTGGAAATGACAAAAGACGTAAATATTGCATTTTCAATTTAGTGTCGCTATTGAATTCGTTTATGCGAAAACACCCAACTAATTATCTTGAAACGGTTATTACTTACTCAGTTTATTATTAAGAAATTAGACAATACTCTTTTGAATATTTGTACCTTATTAGAGCTCATACACACATAAAGTAACTTTCGAAACTTTTCAAATTAGCGAACTTATACACTTGTTCCCCTTCATCCAATACAACATGCAGACATTTTACCCCATCTATAATATGATTACGCCCACAACGTGGCCGAAGGTCACGCATGCGAGCGTACAAGACGTGGCCAAAGGCCACGTCAAAAGTACGCGAGTCAGCAGTTTTATATCAACGGACTGGCCCCTTGCAAGTATTACTGGCAGCGTCTTTGGCTTAATGTGACCACACGTCCCGTATTAGCCGTGACAGTAACTTTCTTTTAACATAAAACGGGACGCCAAAATGTCCCTCTTTTTGTGACGACTTGTAAGCATAGAATTACTATGTAACGCCATAAACATTGATAAAAATAGAAGCTGAAAAAAGAAATATTACCTAGCGATTGTTGGGTAGAAGTTATTTCACATTTTAATGTTAACACTGTGCCACATTAAATATTGGGCCCTCACTGAACGAGTGTTTTCGTACATGAATGGTTTCTAGACAAGTGACAGGAACGCTACAAAATATTATTTGAAAAGAAGGATGTACTGAAGAAAATACATTCATCTGCAAAATATCAATGAATTACTTGTAATTCTAAAGAACTGCTTGGTTGCAATGTAAGTTATTTACGCAGTATTTATTTAATTAGTTTACAAATATCCGTATTTAGGACGAAACAGTTTTTATATTAAAATGTGTACATTTTGCTGTCCCGATTTTTCTTTAGGAAAATATGAAAAATGTCCTGTTTTGTTGTTTTAAAAACCTGGCCACCTTGCCCTGGCTCCAAGGTAAATTTCTCTTCAGACGAACCATGTAAGTAATCAGTGTTTCATTCCTTCTTTGCTGCTGACCATGCTAAACTTCCTAATGTAGCCAGGTCGTGGAAACAACAGGTGCAGGCAGCTTTTTGCCACGATTTGCTTTGCATTCGACATACGTGTTCATACAGCGGTTAGCTGCAGGGGAAAACCAACGCTAGTGGCGAAGGAAATTAAGACTTAAAGTTCAAGGAATGCCGATAACATGCACTTTCTTTTTCAGCCTTTGAGCTGATCACGGGAACGGGGTTGCTATCAATTACGCGAAACTAACGAGTAATGATCCCATTGGCAACTGCGAGACCGTTATGATGGATGTACTCTGCAAGAAACTGAAATTCAAGATTACAGCAATTTGTCTGGTTACCCAACCGTTCTCGCACGTGTGTGTATGTGTATTTCCTTGGTGCGAAGGATTGGGGGTTGTATTATACACATTGCAAGATGAACCTGAAATGACCAATCACCTGTAATCGAGGGCATACTGAAAGGGGGAGCTGGCGGGGTTCCAGTCCTTCCTCCCAAATGCACGAACAAAAATAAAATTTTGATAAAAATGGGGCAAGTTAATGCAATTTACGCGTATATGAATATATATACAAGTACATATCTGGGAAAGTACGATGAATATTTTTCAACAGAAAAAAAATCGTCCAATTTACTGCTGTATACTTTACCAATTAACGTATATTAGTGCAAATCTTCTGTCAGGCCCGTACCCAGGATTTTTTGAGGGGGGGCCAAGCCCGAAACCGTGGTGATATATAGAGTCATGTCATGAAATATATGTCAATTATTAAGTAATTAATTAATATCATAATTAATATAAACATATATAAACAAATTAATTTGCTACATTTATAAACTAAGCAAATTAATTCCTTTAACAACTGGTTCAAAATGAAGTTAGAAGATAGGTGAAATGTTTTTAATAAGTGTTAGATATTATTTAATTATTGCTCTTTATTAATAATGATAATTAAATTTTCATACTTTTATTGTGTTGTGTTTCTATAATGGTGTAAATCAATTAATGGTCTCTCGAAAGGAAATATTTCCTTATCAGCGTTGTTGCTAGAGATTTCAGCGCCCAGGACGAGAATAGATTTTCACACCCCTGCACCGAATTTGCACCCCCTCCCTTACCTAGATGTAGCTACCATACTTAAGACATTCAAGAAAATTTTGTCCCTACTCTTTTCCGTTGAAACCGATGAAATGAAAACTTACCATTCAAGAAATGTGGTTAATAAAAGGGCAGTCGCTTCGGTTGTGCATCCCACATTATCTTCATTCAAGCAGTGTGTGTTATTGTTCAAATCTGCAACCTCGGTTGCAAATTAAAGATAACTAACTAGGTGGAGGGACAAAAAAATGAGAGACTTTAAGAATACATTAGTTTCCTATTAAATTAAATTGTAAGTGCTAATTTCTATTCCCGATGAAATAAGGTGAGAAATAACAGGTCGGTCTAATTTCTGTGTTCCAGGGGCCTAAGGTGACAATGACAACCTCCTTCGCAGTTACGGTTCCATTCCTTACTAGTCCAATGTGATATAATTTTAAAATCTTATATATGACTGTAGAAGTACGTTTTAACCCCATGCTGTTACCAGCCCGAGAGAGAACAAGAGATGTATGCAACATTCACACACAGACAGATATCGTTCTTTGTTCTTTCTTTTTTTGTATCTTTTTATGATATCCGTCTTAGTGAAGTATGTTTGAAGTCAAAACTCAAAAACTCTTACCCTCGGAAAATTTTAATGGGCAGAAAATTTTAATAGAACAAGATCTTTGGGGGAGGGGGAGGTGGGAGATCCACCTTCCGCCATGGGAATTCGTACCCTGAATGTGACCACCAACGTTATGGAATGATCCTTATAATGAAGAACATGTCTGAATGTGAATTAACCAAAAAATAAGGACATTTTCTCATCAAGGCTGCAGTTAGAAAAAGGTCGGAACAGGGAGTAAAAATGGTGAACTGTCCCGACCAAATTGGAACATTTAGTAGCTTTGCATAAATGGTTATAAAACTAAAATTACTAACTATTGTAGACTGCAGACTTCTGAAGTCTGTCTCTCTCCAGAAACAACCCATTCTTTTATGAAAAGAAAATCGAAATTCTTGCAAAATTTTAAAAATCGTCCATGTTATATTGGTTCGCATTAAAATATTTCATGGCTCGAGGGGGGGCATGGCCCCCTTGCCCCCCCCTTGGGTACGGGCCTGTCTTCTGTACATAACAATGTTACCACAACTCTGCAGGCTAGCGAATTTGATATTTTTTGACAGATTATAGATGCCTATCATTCTGCACCTACATACTTTGGAAATTGTTGTTGCTGTTTTCGAAGTTCCCTTTGTGCTCAGATGGACTAATCGGGACTGAACCTACAATTTAAAAAGCAATCGGAGTACAGTCACCAAAAAATAGCAACGGTACACCTAGATAGCTTCACTGCATATGTGGAATAAATATGTCCATGTATTTCATAGCTACATATGAGAGGTTCAGAACACAATTTGATGAAAATTCAGTTATATGCATAACTCATAATTGTGGAGTATCAACATTTCAGTTCTAGATGTAAGTATCTCAGTCCTAAGCTTCAAATTCTTGCTCATAGAGTTTGTGCTCCAATAGCTAAAATAGTACTAAGTGGTCAAAATGTGCCATTTTCTCAAAACTTGTTCCTGCGTTATGTTGTTATCGTACGTATGAACTTCATATCTACTGAATGTAACATTACACATTTCTTTTCCAGCGGGTCGAGGCGGTCGCAAGCTGGACGACGTGAGGGACAAGTATCAGAAGGCGTGCCGTAAGCTCCACCTCACCCACAACGAGTATGTGCTTCTGTTGGCGGAGGCAACCGAGTACGAGAAGGACTTCCGGACGGTTCTTCTTCCGGGCTTGCTGGAGTATCAGCAGGGCGTGCAGGAGGAAATGATAGAGCGGTGGTATGTGCATAAGATATTATTCACGAACTTTACTTTTAGTTAATTGAATCTAACATAGTTTTTTTGCTTTTCAATAAATATTCCATTCTGTATCCTTTTAAACAAATATTTCATTCTATATTTTTTGTTCCTTGCCAGAAAAGTTGTTTTAACATAAATTTCGTCGATCTGAACTATGCGCAAGCTAGATAATGAATACAAGCTGTTATATCTCTATTCTTTTTATCTATTCATGTAATAGTAACAATCCAATATTAATTTATTTACACATAATTATGAATAAACCTATTAACGTATAAATTTAAACATTATTGTTATTATTTGGTTCCTCAGCTTCTGAAATATATGTCTGGATACGCGCCTGAACATAAAATATTCCATTCTGTTCGCTTAATTTATTAGTAAATACTTATAGAAATGTTTGTAATGTTAACAGATTTTGTACATCTGAAATTCTTTGAAATCGCACAAAACCCATGTTAATTGGACATTTTCCAAAGAAAATAACCTCCCTTGCCTTTTTTAAAGAAGTTTTAACGGACAATTACAGGGGGTTTTCAAACTGCGCAGCAGCTTTGAAAAATGTTGCCACATTTATTCCTCTCAAAAATAAATAATTACCAAAGTTGCCTTTTGTTTGACAATTTAACCGACTAATCCAGGGGCTATTAACCTGCGTAGCAGTTAGTTACAAAAAATATTGTCGCCATGAAAAAATGCCATGCCATGAATTAAAAAGAATACTTGTCTTCCTTGCCTTTTTCTATAAGAAGTTTTCAAACAGTGTTCATTCTGGCTACACACAAAGAAAACTTCGATCTCAAGTGTATTGTGTTGGGAAATATTAATACCTCCATAACATAAATATATTATTATTATTATTATTATCATATACGTGGTTTGTCCCCAGAAGCCGTAACTTCATATAAATATTTGTTGGGGGGCGGGGTCAAGATTGACAATATTTTTTTTACGCATAATGTATATGCTTCTTGAGGAATTGAGGGGGCAGAAAGTCAGCGCCTATTCTTCGTATCTCAATCCCATTATAATATATTACCACACCTTAAAAGGTATTATGATCTTCGATTACAAAGAAATTTTTCATTAGTTAGTCCTACAATATATTTTTCAAGTGTTGTTCCTAAAATACTTTGCTAACACACTCGTGCACAAAAATAATCTTACTTGTTTAACATAAAATGTCTGAGGTGATTTTGTAAATGCCATTGAAACGAATATGTATTGATTCGAATGTATTGGAAATGGAAACACACATAAATGTGAGACATTCCATTCCAGGATGAAACCTTTAACACATTTAACAAGATAGAAATGTTATACAAAAATTATACAATTGTTCTTCAGTTACAGTTTTTTGCAAATTAAAATAAAACATTATAATATATGCAGTGTTATATAATTACAAAGTGTAAGACTAACAAGGGAGGTTATCTAAGTGTCCGCCTTCGATTTCCATGAAACTTGGCAGGTGTATAGAGGGGGCCCTATGCCCCCTGTTTCTTCCTATGCCATATTTACGTGGTTTCGGGGTCAGATTCCCACTTCAACTTCTCCTCATCTTGACATTTGAGGGGGGGGGTTGTCCCCTAAAGCTGTTTTTTAGCTGAAACACGGGAACACGTATTTCTTCCTTTGGGCTCCTTCATACACCTGCCAAGTTTCATGGAAATCGGAGGGGGACACAGGGGTCAGATCTCCACTTCAATTTGTCCTCATCTTGACATTTGAAGGGGGGGGGGAGTTGTCCCTAAAACAGTTTTTTTAGCCGAAACAAAAAAAAACACGTATTTCTTCCTTTGTAAGTGTATTATTTACAAATCGCGCACGCGCACACTAATATATATATATATGTTTGTTTGTGTATTATACAGGGTGTTTCCGGGCTGATGATACAAACTTTCAGGGATGATGGGGAAGGGCACATGTATCAATTTGAGATAAGAAATCCTGGTCCGGAAACGACTTAGTCGAAAGTTATAAGCGAAAATCTGTGTATGAAGATGTAATACTATTATTACCTGCACAAGTTTCACAAGCTGCTACATTCATAACAGTTGTCCAAAGTGCCGTCCCCCGGCTTCGCTGCAGGCACGACATCGTCGCACAAAGTTCTGGCGTACCCAGGCAGCGAGAATTCTTGCGAGGCGATCCTCTGCAGTCTCGCTTCCTGTGACATTGTTCGAACGACCCAAGGGTTGTTCCAACGGGTACGCCAGAACTTTGTGCGACGATGTCGTGCCTGCAGCGAAGCCGGGGGACGCCACTTTGAACAATTGTTATGAATGTAGCAGCTTGTAAAACTTGTGCAGGCAATAAAAGTATTACATCTTCATACACAGATTTTCGCTTATAACTTTCGACTAAGTCGTTTCCGGACCAGGGTTCCTTATCTCAAATTGATACATGTGCCCTTCTCCATCATCCCTGAAAGTTTATGCAGGGTATTTCCGGGCTGATGATACATACACATACATATATATATATTAGCAGGTAACAATATGTTATAAACACATTCTTACTTCCCAAAGAAGCGATCATGTGGGATGGCCAAACGAATCCGGATCCGAAAATTCCGGATCCTCCGGATCTGGCCATCCCTACTATCTACCCATATATACGTATATCATATCACAATTCGTAACATACAGAACAAGCAATCTTACAATTCGTCCGTGCAATCACAAATCTCATTCAATGATCACGTGCATTTTGTCGCTCCATAATGCCGAACATACAATAACTTTGTAATATTACCATTGCACGTTCCGAGACTGACCTCGTGAATCTGGCGAAGAAAGTCATTTTACTACTTCAGGAACATAATAGGCGAAAGTGTTAGTCGCAGTTTTGTTTATGGAAACTTGCAGATGGTGACCACCAGGGGGTCTGTTCTGGTATAAAATAAACTGGAATTTTAATCAAATTACACTGATGAACAAATTCAAACTTTTTTTTGCTCCTTTGAACGAAAATAGGTGATTATTTATAATTCGACCCCGCTGAATCCAAATCTGAAAGTAGAAATGCTGTATCACGTATCGTTTTCCCTATATTTTCATTTTTTGTTTTTTTTAATAAAAATTTAATTCCCTTTGTAATAATACATCGAAATTTGAAATTATTTTTGTTTGTTTGCTCATGAAATAAGATTTAAATATTGAAGTGAATAACTATGAAATATAAAAAAATTAAAAAATATATATAGGACCGATTTTGACTGTTCAATGAACAAATTTCATGCAAAAAAAGGAAAAAAAAACACATTTTTACTCGCATTTTCAAAATTTCTTTCTTGAACTCTGCCGTTTGTAACTCCCAGCAGAAACATATTCCTTGAGGTTCCAACTATAGTCTGCTAACATGTTCTGTACCGATTTTCCTGCATAGCGTTTCCCCATGACAGAAATATCCTGGTGAAATCTCTCGCCGCATTCGTCACTAACCGCGCCCAAGTTAAGGGGGAAAAAGTCCAAATGCGAATGTAAAAAGTTGAATTTTCAAGGACATATTGCACCCCATGCGCTGATAACACTTCAACAAGTTCTTAACAAGTTCCTTGTAGTTGTCAGCTTTCACATTTCCAAGAAAATTACAGCATACTTGTCTGAAAGCTAACCATGCGCATTTCTCTTTTTCTGTTAGCAATTCCACGAAGTTGTCATCATGAATGATCTCACGGATTTGCGGCCCAATAAATATGCCTTCTTTTAACTTACTATCACTGAGTTTAGGAAATGTTTTTCTCAAGTACCCAAAACCCTCACAGTGTTTATCCAAAGCCTTAACAAAAATTTTCATCAGCCATAACTTTATATGCAACGGTGGTAACAAAATCTGGTCTTTCTCAAGTAGAGGGTGATTCCTAACACTCTTCTCTCTAGGACATAAGTTTTTTCGTATGGGCCAATCCACAATGTTGTAATGTTTATCTTCTACCCGGCTGTCACATTCGCAAAGAAAGCAACAAAATTTTGTAAACCCAGATTGCATGCCTAACAGTACACCAATCGTTTTGAGGTCTCCGCATATCTGCCAACCATATTTTTCATAATTTATCACTTTTAATATTGTATCCACACTTTCATATGTTTCCTTCATGGTGGAAGAACAGGCAAGGGGTACTGATGGGTATATATTCCCATTATGCAACAATACTACTTTTAAACTATTCTTAGATGAATCTAAATATAGTCTCCACTCGTTTGGGTTGTGACTCCTTCCAAATTCTTGCGGAAGGCCTTCTACATCATTGCAGTAAGTTAACTCATTACTAACAGAAAAAAAAATGTGTCCGTGATTGTTGGCGTTTCCGATATGACACCTTAACACCATCTTGTAATAAATTTCACCCTCGGAGACGAGAACCTAATAATTCCGCTTGAACTTTAGAAAGGTTGAGGTCTCTGACTAGATCATTTAGTTCGGATTGGGAAATAAAGTGAGGTATATTTGGATCAGGAAAATTTGGATCGGTGTTTGAATATGAGGGTCTGGGTCCATCATCTGGAGAAGCACTGCTTGGGTCTGTTTCATCCACTGTCCATTCTTTAGGAGGCTTAGGAATTGGTATAAAATCATGACTCGTAGGTTTCTTGGCTGAAGGAACATCAGGATAAAATATAGAATGTTTTGATTTAGAACTATATCCACTATGTTTGTTAAACAGAAGTAACAATCCGTAGTATAATCTTTCTGTTCTGTCCATATTACAGGGTTTCCGAAGGGCATTGATTTGTGAGTGCCATTAAGCCAACCACGTAAAGTTCGCGAACAATTACAACAAATTTTACCTGGTGCCCAGCTTTTTCCCTCGTCTACTTTACTTCCAAAATACAACTCATATGCTTTTTTCACTATAGGAATGATAGTATTTCTCTGTGACTTCGGAGTAAATTCCCCGCAAACATAACAAAACAAGTTCGGGTTATTCACACATTTGCGTGACATGGCGAACTCATTAATTGACTTATAATATATTTCTTTAAAAAAACAATTGTGAATGCTCTTATCGTTTTGTTAAAATACAACTTACACTTCACTTCACTATACAATATTACATTCACAATTTCACGAACATACACAAACATAAAATACGGCTACTCGCGAAGTTATCGGAAAGGAAGTTAAGACTCGACTAACCCACAAAAGAACAAATTTTAACATAGAAACAGGAAATTTCTCTACTGCCACATGTTTCCTCCACTATATATTAAGGGCCAGTCATAAACACAAGGTCGCTGAAAAGTTCTTATCCATTTGCTAGGAAACAAACGTTAAGCTGGAAGCGGAGCAGGGTGCGGAGACCTGAAACCATAAAATTATAAAATTTGGGTGTTCTGCAAAAAACTTAGGTGATACAGGAAAACGGATGCGATATTCGTTATCAGCACATCTGAATACATAAAGATCACTTAGTTTTATTTAAAGGAGTATTTCATTGTTTATCAGTGTTATAAAAGAGCAGTTACAGGCACCAACCACGGTAATATGTTGCTTTATTTTATTCCTTTATGTCTGAATTATATTTTTTGTCCGTACTAACAACATTCACGGAATAAACCTGTTTCCCAATCGGTGTGTTTCGTTCTAAAATTTCACGAATCGTATACGGAAAGCTTTAGGAACGCCATAACGAATTTCACGCGATGACTTTCTGAATGGCTCACAATCTACAGTGGCGTTCCTAAGATTTTTGTTTTTTGGTTGGCAGACCTGTAATTTGCCATTTATCTGCATTTCACGTTCCTCTTGCTAGGAATTTAGATTTGTGACTTCACCAAACCTCTTCTTGGACACGTCACTGACAATCTACTCTAATGAAACAACACTGTTTTACGATATCACAAGAAGAATGTGTAACCCTGTCTGAAAGTGCACTTGGTGAGAAAACTATTCGCTTTAATATGGAGCACAGGAAATTTTTCGGCGTGAACCCTAAATGATAGAGTTTGAAACCGGATAGGTGGCCCTGACAAAGGTGGTTGCCTATAATTTGTCCCGGGAAACTGGAGCGAGCGAACGAAGGCAACTCTCTGCGCAAGTAGTGACTCCAGGGGACTCGACTAATGACGCGAACGAGGGAACGGGAGTGCGTGGAGGGGGAAGGGAGACTGCCGTTATCAGCCTTTCCATATATTGCTTTGCTGCGCCCACTCTCTTTCTCCCCTACTTTGCCTTTATGCGCGGCTTTGCTCCGCAGATTCCCGAGTTGTTATAAAGAATCTGCACAGAACCGTGTGTCTCGCGGGTGGAGGGGAGGGGAGTGGAGCAGGCTTCACCATGGTCCGAGCTGAACGGATGGAGGGGAAGATGCGCGAAGGCTTCTGGCCGAAGATTCTTTTGTTTGTGGTCGCTACTATACCACACGTAACGGAGCTGAAGTTGCAGGGTTGCACATTTTCGAAAATTGTTGTATTGTATTCTTAATACGTTTAGTGGAATTTGATGAAGTTCTAAGGAATCGAATGTGAAAATAGATAAATATAGTAGGGCGAAGTCAAGCTCGTAAGACACTTTGTTATGCGATTTATGCAGTCATATAATAGGGGGTTGCTTTCAATATTATTAGGGTTATAGACAGTCCACATGCACAACGACCAGGCACGTATCTAGGAATATATTTCGGAGGAGGTCCGAACCAAATGTCTCAGAAATAATAATAATAATAATAATAATAATAATAACGGGGCTTTTTTCTGTCGGTACGCCGTACCTGCACTTTTTTTGGTGAGTAATAAAGTTTTATTTTAGAAAGATAATCAAAGAGTGTGTGAACAGGGCTAGAAAAATACAGGACACCCAGTCACCATGGTGCCTTAAATTTTTCACCTGGCGCCTAAATTTTCAAATTCAGTTCTAAATAATATTTATTTTTTCAATATTTCGAGTTCGCTTATATATATATATATATATATATATATATATATATATATATATATATAAATAAAGTAGTACAGTACAGCGTGTTCCGCTTAGAGGATCGAAAAAGAAATGCTCGCCGTTTAGAAACTGAGGAAGATATTGCTATGATTCTCATTTTACAAGATACAGAAACTCTCAGAGTTTATACACCAATAGTAAATACACGTGCTTTCGCATGCGCGCCAATGTGTAATTCGGGAACAAGCCTGGCACTATTCAGTTATCAATAGAGCAACAGTATTTACCTCAGCCAAAAACTCAACTGAATACTCTTTAGATGTTTGCAGGGCAACTCAAGGCGCACACATCGAGTTGCATTGACAATTTTCCTAAACTCGGAGAGATTGTACATCAAGGGTGTGTAAAAAGGTGTGTTAATAAATCATTACAGTAAAACCTCGTTAATCCGAACCCCGATAAACCGATCTTCCCTTAATCCGGACAGACAAAAGGCAAATAAATAAAAAGCAGAGTGCAAGGTTTTAAATGTGGTTAGAAATCGACAAGAGAACTTCCCCCAAAAAAGACAATCAACCACTGATGAAATTCTATTTTTCGCAGACTTTGTACTACTGTACTATATAATGTAGTTAGGCCTATGCCCTTTAAATACAACATAATAAACGGCTATGCGGGAATTTTTCTGTTAAGAAGGTTGAAACACTGCTTTGCCGTTTGAAACACAACGCTAGTCAAGATTTGCCCGCCATTTTGCGTGTTCAGGAAGCGAGAAAAGAACGAACAATAATTACTAAATATGTCGACAATACATACTAATTTCGTTTAAAAAGAAAAAAAGCGAAATCCCTTGTTAAACAATCTTTCGCAATACAGAATAAGCAAGTACGAATGTCAACAATTACAGAATAAACGAGTTACATACAATTCCCGGCTTTGATAGTTTTACCAATACGGCTTCTTGGCTTTCGAAGTAAACCTCACAATAAGTATTTTATGACCAAATATATGTTAATGTACATAATGTAACTATGGTAAACTTAATGTAAACACTACAGTTTTCTCATTTTGAATATTGTGAAGCTTATGTAATTTATTTCACTCGTTCGTATTGGGGAATAAGTTTCAAAAAAGGAAGGAGAAGGGATTCATTAGAAGATGCAACTTCTATTGTAATATACAAGCATATGATACAAGTATAAAACTTTATGCTAGTGTCCGTGAAGTGGTATATCAACTTCAAATAAAATTTGTTATGTACTCACATTTACTGCTATAGGCTACATACGTATGCTTACCTTACCTTACCACATGGCGCTACAGCTCCTCATGGGCTTTGGCTTCCTCAACTATGTGCCTCCATCTATTCCTGTCCTCTGCAATCTCCCACCATCTTTTCACCTTCATGTGACGCAAATCTTCCAGGACACCATCTAGCCATCTTGTCATTGGTCTTCCTCTTCTTCTTGTTGAATAGATTTTTCTTGCATCACTTTCCTTTGCATTCTATCGTTTCCCATTCTCTGTACGTGACCCAGCCACCGCATTCTTTGTGATTTAATAAATCTCACAATATCCTCTTTCCCTAGTATATGGTTAATTTCTTCATTAGTTCTTATTCTCCAGAAATTATTTTCATTAACCGGTCCATATATTTTGCGTATCACCCTTCTCTCAAATCTGCGCAATGCTTCCTCTTCTATCTTATTCATTACCCATGTCTCTGAACCATATGTTATTATTGGTCTTATTAACGTTTTGTATATGGTAATTTTGAGATTCCTGTTTATTAGTTTGCTCTTTAATAATTGCATGTTTGCATAATATGCTCTATTCCCCATGTATATCCTTTCTTTTATCATGCTATCTTTTTTATTTTGTTCATTTATGGTCAGCCCTAAGTATTGGAATGACCTGACTCTTTCAAATTCCTTCCCATTTATTTCTATTCTTTCCTCTCTATATTTGTCAGGTTTTTGGGTAACAATCATGTACTTTGTTTTATTGACATTTGTTTCTAGTCCTAACCTGTTTGCAGTTTCTTCTAATCTCTGGTATGTCTTCTTTAAATCGTTTCCTGTTCATGCTATTATTGCAATGTCATCTGCATATGCGCATATTTGAGTGCTCTTTGTAAAAATTGATCCTCTCTTATCTACCTTTTGAACGGCCACGTGTACTGCTAGTATGAAGAGTGTGGTTGACAGTCCATCTCCTTGTTTGACTCCTCTGTAATATGGAAATTCTCTACTTGTTTCATTTCCTATTTTCACTTTTGCTCTGGTCTGTTTCATTGTCATTTCTATTAAATTTATTAACTTGATGGGGATTTTTAATTCTTGCATAGCTCTACTCAGTTCGGGTCTCCTTATACTATCAAATGCTCTTTTGTAGTCAATGAATAGAATTAGGAGGTCTATTGCATATTCATAGTGTTTTTCAGTTATCTGTTGTATAACGAATACTTGATCTGTTGTACCCCTGCCTGGTCTAAATCCACATTGATATTCTCCTACTATAGCTTCAGTGTATTTCTTCAGTCTTTCGTTAATAATACTGGTAAGGACTTTGTACACCACATTTAGCAGCATTATTGGTCTATAGTTACTACATTCCGTTCGATCCCCTTTTTTGTGTATTGGGCATATTATTCCAACTTTCCATCCTTCCGGCATTTGTTCTTCTTTCCAGATCCGTTCCAGGAGTTTATGGATTTCAATTTTCATTGTCAGTCCTGCCATCTTTAGCATTTCTATTATTATACCGTCTTCTCCTGGTGCTTTGTTATTTTTCGCTTTATTAATTGCTATTTCTATCTCCTCCATTGTTGGTGGGTCTTCAATGTTTCCCTCATTGTATCCATCTATTCCTGTTGTTCCCACTAGTTCCTCTTCATTTCCTAGTTGTTCTTGATAATATTCTGCCCATCTCTCTAATTTTCTATACTGATCTCCTATCACTGCTCCGTTTTTATCCTTATAGCCAATTTCTTTTGGTTGGTATCCTTTATTTACTTTTTTGATTGCGGTATATACTTTTCTTGTTTCATTTTGTCTATTCAAGTCATCTATCTCCATCAGCTGTTTCCTCATTATCTCCTTCTTTTTCTGTTTGCATGTTTGATTAGCTATATTCCTTTTTTCTCGATACCTTTCGACATTTCCTCTCGTTTTTCTTTGTATCATTTTTTGTCTAGCTTCGTTCTTTTCCTTTATTACTTTCTCACAATCCTCATCGAACCACATTTTTTCCCCTACTTGTTTATCTTCTCCTATTATTTCTTCTGCTACTTCTTTTAGAGTTCCTTGTATTTTCTCCCAGTGTTTTTCGGTTGAGCTCCTCTCCTCTGCTGTCCAACTTTGTGTTTTTTGAGCTATTGCATCTTGGTCTCTTTGTCTGATTTCTTCTTTTTTTCCATTTCTGCATATTCCATTTTATTCTTTTTAGTTTTTCTGTCTGTTGTGTTGTTCTTATTCTCTCTCGAACTTTTACTTTCAAAAGAAAGTGGTCCGAGTCACAGTTAGGTCCTCTGCAACTTCTAATATCTGTGATTGAGGAGGAATATCTGTGACCTACCAAAACATGGTCGATTTGGTTTGTTGTTGTTCCATCTGGGGATCTCCAGGTCCCCAAATGTATATCTTTATGTGGGAAACACGTGCTTTTTATTATCATTTTGTTTCTAATTGCAAACTGATAGAGTAGATTGCCATTATTATTGCTTTCTCTATGTAAGGTATAGACTCCACTTATTCCTTTTCTCCTATCCTCCTTGCCAATTTGTGCATTAAAATCTCCCATGATAATAATTGAATCATATCTAGGTGTTTCTTCTAATGTTTCCTTCAGCTTATCATAAAATTCTTCTTTCTCTTGATCACCTTTGTCTTCTGTAGGTGCATACACTGTTATAATTGCTATGTTTCTGAATGATCCTTTAACTCTGAGCTTGCTTATTCTATCACATACTGGCACAAACTGCAGTATACTTTTTCTTGCTTCCTTAGTTATTATGAAGCCTGTACCTCTCTGCCCTGTCCTTTGTTCTGTTCCACTATAAAACATTGTGAAGTCTTTTTTGTCTATTCTGCCCGTTCCAACCCATCTAATTTCCTGTACTGCTGCTATCTGTATACCATTTTTTTCTATTCCTTGTGCTACCACCTGCATCTTTCCTGGGGCTACCATTGTCTTTATATTCCACGTGGCCATATTCATGTCCGTTATCCGTTTAGCCGGTCCGTCATCATGTTTATCCACTTTCCGAGGCACAAGTTGTGGTTTCTGAACGATTGATTTTTTCCGGATAAGGTTGTCAGCCTCACTCCAACCCCCAACCTGGAGGACCAGGTAATTTTCTGTTAGGGTTTTCTTCCCTTAGCCTTTATAGATCCCTCTATGACTACAAGGCAGCAGTATTTGGGACTAGGAAGGAATATTAGGATAGGATATGGTAAAGATGGGACGTTGTAGAACACCTTAGTCTGGCTTCTCTTCTGAGACCTGTCCAGCATGGGTGACCCTGCCGGTAGATTCTACCGCTGGCATAGCTCTCAGCTTCAGCAAAGCACACAAACCCCTCCGCCCGCACGGTCAGTGCTACTTTAAGGTGGTGTTCCCTGGAGGGGACATACGTATGCTGCATTTTCTTATTCTTTTGGAGAAAACAATATTTTCCCTTAACAGCTATTAGCATCCAAACTTGTGAAGTAGGGTGTTTGTGCAGTCGCCATTTTTAAGACTGAGCTTTTAAGGCTCGTGTGAGGTCCCTCTTGCTACTACCTTCGTGAAATAATTAAATGAGCAGCTACATATATGCAAAACACCAAACCTGACCTGTCTACCCTACTCATGTATGCTGTATGCATCTAATGGTAGAAATAGACAAAACTTAACCTGCTCAACGTATTTATATGTTTATTTCTGTTATTAGATGCATACTTGAGTAGGTTAGGCAGGTCAGGTTTGACGCCTTTAGCATTTACATCCAAGCTGTCGCTAGCTGCTTGTGTAAAAAACATTATGGTAGTTTCAAGTGGGAAGTCTATCTGTGTGAAGTGAAGATGCACCTAAATACCATGTGAGACTGGTGTTAACCATATTTGTAGACTCGAAAGGAGATTAGAAGGTACAAGATAGGATACAGTGTGACCTTGTTCCTTCTCTGTTTCATTCATACCATAATTTGTTTCCTAGAGGTTTGTGTTCATAAACTTTTCCATATTTCAGGAAACTCCTAATGGAAGAAATCGCCCACTACACCAACTTCTCGTCAGAAAACTTCCTGGAGAGTCACAAGAAGGTGGATGCCAGCGTAGAGTTGATCCAGCCCACTGAGGAATATAAGAACTTCACTGAGAAGAATAAGTAAGTGTATGCTTAGTCTCCTTGGTGGTAATTTAACAAATCGTCCATTGGAAATGTAACTTTTCTATCTCCAAATTGTAAACAAATAGAGATATTTTCATTTAATTTAATTCACTTCATCTCTGCTATTGTGTTCGATGCCTACATACCACCAGTATTAGTGTATTGAGAGAGTTTTAGGTTCATCTACAAAATTTGAAACAATCACGAGAATGCAAATTCCAACAGTCAGTGAAACCCCAACTACAAGCGCCATCTGAGTATGAGATAAATCATTTGCATTCTAACCCGTCACTTGTGGGAGCTGCTTAGGAGTATAAGTGGACTTCGGTTATTACTTGTTGTTAAGACAACATTTTTTTAATAATAGTATAATCAAGGGAGTTGAGTGATTGAATTTCTTTTACTTTGTTAACGAATGTCAAATTTTCACTGAAATTGTTTCATCTCCATTACATTGATTGATTAATTTGGTGTTTTAAGTTCACTTTATGCACAGTAAGGCTAATCGGGACTGGACCTACAGTTTAAAGTGGGATTCGAACCATTATGTGCCTCCACCGGGTATCGAACCTGCGACCCTTGATTACAAGGTGGTGATTATACCACTGCACCATAGGGGAGGCCACTCATCTCCATTACAGAATGGCTACCTAATCTAATTTCTAAAAAGGTAGATAGAACACACTCAAATCAATGTCACTGTTGCATGCAGTTGTTCTATCTGAAATTTCAATAATTAATTACAGCATAAATACTTAACCAAACAATGACTTCTTTTTAGAGAGACTTCAATACATCAGCCTTTGCAATGATGTATTTTTTCAGTGGAATGGCGACAAAGGTCCAATAAATATATCATGTCAAACTTTAAAGGCCTCTCCTGAAAAAATAAAATATAGGACATAGAACAATTACATCTCAGTGGACGAACCACATGCTTGTAGAATCCATATTTGTTTTTTTAAAAATATTTGTTTTTGCTGCTTCTCCATTGAGGTTGAGAGTACGAATCTCATTCTGGGTTCTTCGTGTTTCTCTATTCATCAGTTTCATTTAATCATCTCTATCATCGCGGTCATGGTTGTCAGGTTGTCAAGATGAAAATTACAATCACAAGTTGAAAATATGGGACAAAATTGGAGAATTTCAGTACCCAGCCTTAATGAAAACTTCTATATAAGCTCTCCTAACATGCAGAGATCATTGACTATCAACGTGGGCAATGTCAATGGCTAGTTACTTGCTTGGTTCGTTTTCACCGACACCTCTGTACTAACGCCTGCTTTTGTGTCAGGAAGGCAACAGAGTTATGGCTCTTACTGTATACTGCTGCGTGCTACTATTACAACTACTCACTACAACTTCTTCTAGCACTACTACTATCTAATTACAAAAAGCAATGCCACTGAACTTTATTTTATTCAGGAGCATGCCAAAGAGTTTTAGAAGGAGCTGCTCTTTTTTTTATTTGGTTTTCAATGTTATATTTTAAGTGTTTGACATATTCTTATCACATGTGCCAATTTTAATGTCTCAGGCAAACTTTTAACCTTCCCAACTTCTTATCGTCCATGTTAGGAGATGAAGACATTGTTTTAACAAATATTTATAGCTTTTTGAGAAGTATGGCCCACTTAACCTGTCTCTAAGGAAGTTTTTATGGTTTTTCTGTTAGCTCCGGGGATTTTCCTCCTATATTTTCAAGGTGTAAAATGGCCATATGTGCCAACGCACCCCCCAACATTTAACTCATTCATGAATATTGACCTAAGTTATAAGCACCCAACTTGGGGGAGGGAGGGGTTACATCTTGTCCTTCAGTCATAGAAACTTATATTTTACCCTTTATTATTATTGTTGTTGTTATTTTACAAATCATATAATATGAAATTTAATTGAAAATTATTTGGCATTGTTGACAAGTTCAGACTTAAATCCACTCAGTAAGTAGAAACTGGATATCCCTTGCTTCCTTTTCATAAACATATCACTTGGTTGATGAACAGTTCTTCATTTTATTGTACTTCTTCACGATGCATAGATATCAAACAGAAACCACTTAATCTACTCTCCTTTATGCTACCTCTGATCCACGCTTTTACATGCTGGAGGGTACTGTAATGAAAAGCCATTCAAAATGACGTCCCGTGAATTGTCAAGGTCAAATCCCAACTTCGGGAAATTATTTCCTGACTTTTCTGGATCCCCGAGAAATTCAAGAAATTCCAAAGGATAGTATTTAAAAGTGGTATTTTCTGCACTACAATTTTTTGGAATTTCTTGAAATTAGTAACTTTTATTCCAGAAGTGCAAATACTATCGCTTGATGGGGAAATAGTGTGTAGAATTCAAACCTAAAAAAAAAATAGTTAGCAGTGAATGGGCATTTGGTTTTTCGCCAAAAACTGTTGGACATGCACAACAGTGTGGACTGGGGTATTGTCATGGTGGAGCAACCAGTTGCCACACTTCCACATTTTCGCCGCACGTTTTCACGCAATCGCCTCAACACACCCATGTAGAAATCCTGATTAACAGTTTGACCTTGAGCAACAAATTCCTTGTGAACAATCCCTTGCACATCAAAAAGCAAATGAGCATTGTTTTCACATGTGATCGCACCTGATGTGCTTTTTTTGGTTTCTGAGAACTTCCCCCTTTTTGAAACGTGCAAACCACTCGTACACTTCCGTTTCACCTAGGATGTCTTCTTTAAATGCTTCTTTAAGCATCACTACAGTCTCAGCTGCAGTTTTCCCTAATAGGAAACAAAAAAAAATCACACACACTGTTTCTTCTGATCCGCCTTAGCAAAATTCGCAGCAAACATTTGTCAACACAAAGAATGTGCAGCACAGCACAGATATGCTTTCCGGTTTCTTTTGGGTACCCCCTCGTATGTGCCTTCCATCAAATCCAGGATCTTTTCTTTACAAGGCAAGAACATAATCACAGCACCATAGGGAACGCCCAGTAGCCAACATGATACTAATGTCTCTGATGATACGTTCTCTCATTATTTAGTTGGACATAGCAGTTAATTGTAAGTTTCAGCTTGTAAATCACGGAAAACAATATTGTTTGTAATAAAATGTCACTACAATTTCACCATTTGCATTACATGAAAAAAAAACTCTAGATATCTTAGGGGGCAAGTGCCCTCTCTGTGGGTGACCTTAACCCAAAACTACATTATTATAAATACACTATGTGGAAGAAAGTCATTGGACACCAAATGTCAGCGGATACCATCAGTTTTCTTGCAATCAATAGGAGGTCGGTCTGCCTTTGGCAGCAATAACAGCAGCCACTCGTCGTGGTAAACTGGCCAAAAGGTCGTGTAGTACACCGAGTGGGATATTCCGCCATTACTCCTGCAATACAGTCACCAACCCTGGAAGTGTAGAAGGGCGAGGCGAACGTGACCTCAATCGGTGCTCCAGTTCGTCCCATAGATGTTCGATAGGGTTGAGGTCAGGGCTCTGAGCAGGCCAATCCAGTCGGATGACATTATTTTCTGCATACCACTCCATGGTAGCTCAGGAAACATAAGTCTCATTATCGTCCTGGAACACATTCTTCATTTCCATAGAAACGCCACCACGTGGGGAGCATGGAGTTGTCGAGAATATCTCGGTAGGACGCAGACGTCACGTGGCCATACACCGGTACCAGTGGACCCACGCCATGCCAGCTGAAACAACCCCAGAACATGATGCCGCCACTACCATATTTAACTGTGGGCACTACACACTCGGGTAACAGACGTTCTCCGGGTAATCGCCATACCCACACTCTCCCATCTGATCGAAACAGTGTGAAGCGTGATTCATCGCTCCATAGGGCCTTCTGCCATTTCTCCATTGTCCAGTTTCTCCGTTCTTTACACCAGCGTAGTCTCTGCCGTTTATTGTTTTTTGTTATCAGGGGTTTGTGGGCAGTGGCTCGACCATGATAACCCAGCGCATGGGCCTCCTGCGAAGTGTCTTGGTCAAAACAGTCAAATTGGTCGCACTTTGAAACTCTTCTGCAATGGAATGCATCGGTCGGGTCCTGTTTTTCCGAATCTCCCTCTTCAGCACTCTCCTGTCCCGGTCGTCCAATTTCGTGGGTCTTCCACTTCGAGGTGCAATGCTGCAGTGTCCCTTTTCCTTCCACTTCTTGATGACAAAGGCTACAGTTGATTTAGGGACCTGTCGGGCATCAGCTATGCTACGTATACTCATGCCTCCTATGGAGCAGCCTACTATGATCCCTCTTTCAAACATGCTGAGCTCTTTCCTGTCCATCATTTTATCAGCGAATGATCTGAGAAGCCTCCTGCTGCCGTATATATAACCGTCTGTAGTATCTTTTCCATGAGGAGTTCGTTTCAGAGTTGAAACCGGGGTGTCCAATGACTTTCTTCCACATAGTGTACAACGTGCATTAATAATGTTATAATCTTGCTTTCAGAACAAATCCTGCCAATCCAATCACCTTCACCTTTGATGAGCGCCTCCTGGAGGACACGCTAGGAAGGCTACAGCCAAACCACATAGCTGTAGACAATCTGACGATAGACTCTTTACGGAACAAGATAACTGACTTGGACACGAAGCTGAAGGAGTGCCAAAGCAAGCTGCAGGACAAGCTGAACCAGCTCAAGAAGCACGAGGCTGAGCTTTCTTCTGTGAAGAAATCAACGGACACGTTGGGCAAGTGAGTATAATGTTGAGATATAATTTATTCGAAGTTAATTTCATTCACAATGCATGCAGCCACTTGGTGGAGTCAAGAATCTTATGGGCAGAGGTAGAAGAAACTAAAAATCATTCAGGCGCTGGCCCCTTTTTTTCAGGAGGACATTTGACTTTCCCTTGGCATAGTGCAGGGGCAAAAATAGCTAAAAGCAGGGGGCAACTGCATTCCTAATTGCCACCTCTGATTAACATAAATTACTGATTGACATTAAAATATATATGTGAAATATATAACTTTAGATTGACATTCATTTTCCAGGGATGCTGCCTCCCTTTTGCCCTCCCCCTGGACGTCCATGATATGTATTAAGTCTTCTACTCCAAGAAAGTGGTCGTACAGATACACGTTGGAGTCTTATTGAACTATGTAGTGAAGTACAAAATAAAATCATCCTGCCCTTAAAAACACAATTTTTGAAACTTTTCAATGTAACCAATGAAGTCACAAAATACATTCCTTCTGCCACAAGACAAAACACGAAGAGCACCGCAAATGTGTCGTCATCTTTAAAATCCCTTCTGCCGCACTATCCCCAACAACGAACTGTAAAACTTCTTCGTGAACATTGGACCTCTTCCTAACAGTTTTTGAAAAAGCCTGAAATGGTACGTTCACTAGACATGTTACGTGGAACAAATACATAGAACGTATTAAGAAGAAAACTACCCTTCATGTTACAACTCGCATTAAATAATTTCCCGAGCTCGACCTGGTGATACCTTAAAAGCAGCTGAAATTTTTGTTCCAGTGTAAGGAAGAACAGTAGGCGGAAAACAAACCGTTTATCAACAATGCAAAAGAGAAACAACATAACTCACATTAAGCTATAGGCAATTATCAAAAACTACGAACAGACTACTTGAAGAAACAAAACAAGAAAAAATTCATAACAATGCTGACGAAAGAAAAAACTGCCAGTGATGCGGTACCATCTCCGCTTCAAACGCCGTACCCCTTTTGTGAATGAAGACAGTGGATCTTCGAAATTAATAGGATTTAACCATTAAATTGTGCAACGCGGAAGTGCGAAATTTTCTAAATTTCACGTAAGTAGTAATCTCTTAGCTTAAATTACTACATGATTTTGCAAAATACTTATTATGTTATGCAGCAGTAATTTTATTTAATTCTTGTCAACAATAAATCCAACTCTTATTAAAGCAAATAGCCACGCACCCGGTGGGGACGCATAATGGTTCAGATCCCTTTTTAAACTGTAGGTCCAATGTCGATTAACCTTTCTGTGTATAAAGTGGACTTTAAACAAACTCAGATAAACAAATAGACATGCTTATGTAATTAGAAATAAGATTTTGGTGCTAATTAATGTGGATGGCCTCAGTTTTGGCACCCCCTCGAAGACAACACCATGGACAGTCACCCAGCCCTTAAGCCACCCCTGACTGTAATCCATTACGTTTTTTGAGTAACTTATCCAACTCTGCTTCCATGCTGTTAATGTTGTTGAAACAAGTAAGCATGGTGTCATTTGCTCTGAAAATTGTTCTGATGTTGTCTAATGTAGAATGACTTGTATCTCCTCTTCCTACAGGCTGACAGTATTGCATCGTGCAACAGACATCCTCAGGAAAGAGACCAATGAGCTGAAATGCCTGGAAAGAAAACTGCAGAAGCAGCACGACGTGATAAAAGCCCCCCTTGGAGACCTCGGATGCGAAGAGGTTCCGCCAGGCTGTGATCTCTCCATCGACAGTTCCTTTATTGATGGGGACCATCAGGTAAGATAGCCCGTCTCTTTATTGTCAAAAAAACAACTTCAAGTTCATTATAACTTAACCAGCTTCATAAACTAGCTTAGGCACAACTTAAGTCTGTTGATTGAACCTGATTCGTTGGAAATATGTACTGGTGGTCTGTCGCTGAGCAACCAAGTCTACATCTCACCTTACCACAATGGAATGGACAAACAAACTTACTCCACAGAGATTTAAGTTGATAGCTCAGTACAGTGGTTAATTATTTTTCCCCATTTTATCAGTCAATGCATCATACAGCAACCAGTATTA
The DNA here is from genome assembly GCF_977018435.1 of Lepisma saccharinum. NCBI lineage: Eukaryota > Metazoa > Arthropoda > Insecta > Zygentoma > Lepismatidae > Lepisma > Lepisma saccharinum. The sequence continues at coordinate 80,616,222 of NC_139243.1, forward strand.
ATTAGTATAATAATTATAAAAAAAATGGTTGTTATTCAGAATTCACATATACAAATGTGACAATTGTTGCAATATTGCGGAAGAAATTAAATGTTTGGGGGAAAGGAGGCAGTCAACTCTTCCACTTGCATTAAAACACAACCCTTTGATACTCCTATGCATTATCATAAATTGCTGTTCTTATTTTCTGCAATTTATTACTCATTCAGGAATTATTAGCTTGTTGCGAAACTACGTGCTCATCCTGTATATCTCTATACTGGATACATTTTTAAGTATATTTTTTGAGAGTTATGCTCAGTTAAATTATCAGAATAAGAGTTTGACAATATGCTCAAAGTACAAAATAAGTTTGTCACGATTCTTAAACATAATAATCCCTTAATTTGTAACTTTATTTTTTCCTTTAAAACAATTGGATGAAAGAAAAACAATCTAGAAAAATACCATAGAAGTACCACACAGTAAAAAAAAAATGTATTAAGATATTTTTTCATTTTGTACCAACTACAGTGACAGCGCCTCTGCTTATTCACACAGTTGCACAAGTCATCCAGATTATTATAATTTATAATACAATCAATTTATATTATATGTATTCATTGAATGTCATCTCCTTCAAAACATCAAATTCTCCTGTATCACTCCACCTTTCATTTGCTTCCATGCTTCACAAGCATTTCTGCCTGTCATTGTTCTTTCACGTTGACGGAGGCTTGCACTTTTTGAAGTGAGCTATCTCTTGCTGTTTACAGCAAGAGAGTAGAGAATGCAGGTACTCTCTTCTGGCCTAGGTCAGTGGGCTTTCAACGGACCCCCTTAGTGCACAAAATGTGTGAGCAACTACCCCTAGGCATGCACTGGCATTCTTCTTCCACCATGAAGTGTTGAAACTGCATTCAATTCAAGACTGTGAGACAAGTCAAGAGCAATCCCCACAACATTGTAAATTTAGAGATTATTATTTCTTTCTTCTGGAAGGGATAAAAATCATGGTACAAAGTTGTAGCACAAAGAGAAAAATAAATCTTGTGGCAGTGTTGTCGAGTTTTGAAATCTACACAAGCAGAGGAAGAATGAATGATGCAATCAGCTGCTTGCATTGTTATCCTGCTTCTGTGTTGCCAAGATATGTAGCACTGTCAAAAGTTCATTGCCTTAATCTTTATCCAGTGTAAATATATGCATAAAGAATAAATGAAACTGGGGTGAACACGAATAGACTCAAGTACACCAACTGCCACTAAGCAACAGCATTAAATTCCGATATGCCAGTACGTGGCAGATAAAACAATGTAGTACTTGTTGTAATACATAACTTTTGAGAGTAAAATTTATTGATTAATTTGGTTTATTTTACTTTGCATTTCTACCACTTTTGGCTAATTGCAAAGATGAGGATGAAGGATGATACAATGAAATTGATGAAGCCACCAACAGTGTCGCTAGTGTTCAGCTATTCTACAAATCGGAAGAATAGACCTTTTTTTATGTTTAAATTATCTTTGCTCCAACTAAAAGTAGATTAAGTGCAACAGAGAAGAAATACCTCAGAAGAGTCGTAGGAAAAACCAGACGAGATAGAATCAGGAACACTAAAATCAGGGACCAGCTACAAGTAGAATCAATTGAAGAGATAATAGAGAGAAGAACACTGGACTGGTATGGCCATGTCATGAGAATAGGAGAAGAAAGAAAACCGAAACAAGTAATGGAAGCGAGACCAGAAGGAAGGAGAGGAAGAGGAAGACCTCGGATAGAATGGGAGCAATGCCTGTCAGAGATGGTTACTAAAAGAGGAAAGGCACTAATGGAAGTTAAGAGAATGGCACAAGATAGGAAGAGTTTTAGCAGATGGCTGAAGGACCCCAATGCCTAACAGCATGAAGGAGGAGAAGAAGGAGAAGAAGGAAGGAATTATCATTGATTGTTTGTTTAAGCCTATTCGTTTATTTTTCACAGCAGTTTGAAGTAGTAGTTTCGAACACTTTCGGGCAATGATTTGTTATGATTTCAAATGTAGTTTAACACCAAAACAATGCATCGAGTGACTTCATTTGGCCTTTGGGGATGAAACACCATCCAATAGGACTATGTGATGAATTTCATTCTCAGTGATGAATTTCGTGAAGGTTGTCCATCCACGTCTGTTGTTGCCAGTAATGTTGATGCTGTGCATGAAATGATTGAGAGAGATCGGCATGTGACATGTGATTTTGCATGGTCATCTGAACATACGGAAACTTTCAAGCCGTTGGATCCCACACAACTTGACCGAAGCTCAAAAACAGGCTCATGTAAATTGGTGTAAAGAATGCTCAAAAAATTCAACTGAGGCAAGTCAAATTTGGTGTACCACATCGTTACAGAGGACGAAACTTGGATCTATTCATAAGAACCCGAAACTAAACAGCAATCCACTGTTTGGGTGTTTTAAAGTGAGCCGAAACCAACAAAAATTGTTTGTTCGAGGAGTGCTGTCAAGCAAATGATTGCTTGTTTCTTCGGTTATACCGGACATGTGGCAACAATATCTTTAGAAGATCAAGTGACTGTAAATGCTGATTGGTATACAACAATTTGTTTGCCAGAGGTCATCAATGAATTGCATAAAACAAACCCAAATCGTTGCATTATTCTTCACCACGACACCGCCAGTCCCCACTCAGCACACAAAACTGTTGATTTTTTGTCCAGTAAAAATGTCGAATAAATGACTCATTTTCCGTACTCACCTGATTTATCACCCAATGACTTCTTTTTGTTCCCACACATGAAAAATAAGATGCGTGGTAAGCGATTTGTGTCCCCTGAAGCTTCAGAGTGGAAAAAATGCTTTCAAAATTGGTTTGAGCGTATGCAAAAGTATATCGATCTTAAGGGTGAATACTTTGAAAAACAATAAACCCATTCCCAAAATGTCAAGTCTTTTTTCATATTGATTGCAGAAACTTTTCCAGCAGCCCTCGTATATCCTAGTAATAATAATATAAGGTTGAGCTGATACCGATGTATTAGTATCTGCCGATACCTGTGGTATCGGTATCAGAAAGTATTGGTTGGGTTATCCTGGAGACATTGCAAAATTTGTGGTTTCCATTGATTTTGTGCAAATATTAGGCAAAAAAACAATGTATTTTATGATTACATAACAGGTGTTTTTATATTCTGATGTAATTTTTTATATTTTAAATCAAAACTCTGGTAAATTGATGTTTATAATTTGAGTTGAATTCTCACTCTTTAATATTAATCTATATTTTGAACAATTTTTTAATTGTTACAACTTTCAAGTTTCGGTATCAATATCAATGAGAATCGAGAAGAGTATCGGTATCAGTTCAAAGTGGTATTGGCTCAGCCAATTTAATTTATATTTTGATTTAAATAAGAATAATGGTTAAGTTAGTAGAAGATTTTGGTCAATACTACTTCAGTAATACATTTTTATCATTTCAGGGTGATCGAACAATAATGAACAAAAGACAAACACAACGCATTGTGAATATGTTTCGCAAGCCATTTATCAGAAAGTCCAACCCGTCCTCTCCGATCGTTCCTCGGAACAAGGAGCTCACAGAGAACAAGAACGAAAAGGAGTCTTTGAATGAGCAAGACAAAGTATGTGAAAGGTGTGAAAGTAGTGAAATTTTGATAACACCATTCCCCAGGTCAGGTTCCCACACGAGAAGCAACTCAGATGGTTACACCATGGTAAGTCTGTGTGTCTTTTTATTCTGGTGGCTCTTCGACAATCCTGCTATTTCATCACTTTGATGTAAGTACAGAAACAAGTCTTGTGTTGTAATGTTCTGTACTGAGTTGTGTTTGCCTAATCTAACCTTTGGTTTGTGTGTGTGTGTGTGTAAAGATAGCAACTGAACTGGTTTAAAGCATAAAGTTATAATTATTTGGACATGGAATCATTGGGTTAATTTTTCTTGTATGTACGTATTGTTTGCATTGTAGAATTATTTCTTTTGTGGTTTGCAGTTGTTGCAAGCACATAAACATGTAATGTTTTAGGAGAGCACACACTCCCTTTATCAGATATTTATTTTTAGTTTAATTAATGTTCCATTAATGACTTATTAGGGGATGATATAAGTACAATTAAGAATAATGCTAAAATATTTTTTAAAACTGCTAAAGAGATAGGTTTGGAAGTTAACAAAGATAAAACTAAATATATGCTTACAGGCCGAAACCAAGTGTTAGGTAATAATCAAAATCTAATTATTGATAACAACTCGTTTGAACCAGTTTCCAAATGCAAATACTTAGGAGTAATATTAACATATGAAAATTATATTAAAGAGAAAATAAAAAGTAGGCTTAATTCAGGAAATGCATGTTACTTCTCTCTCCATAAACTTTTGTCTTCTCGTTTAATATCTAAGAAACTAAAAGTTAAAATATACAAAACAGTAATTTTGCCTGTAGTAATATATGGGTGTGAAACTTGGTCCCTTACATTGAAAGAGGAACATAAATTGAGAGTATTTGAAAATAAGATCCTTAGGAAAATCTTTGGACCTAAAAGGGATGAGGAGACAGGTGAGTGGAGAAGGTTACATAATTTAGAACTACATAATTTATATTCATGTCCAGATATTATTAGAATGATTAAATCAAGAAGACTTAGGTGGGCAGGCCATGTGGTATGAATGGGAAAGGAAAGAGGGGTTTACAGGATTCTTGTTTGGAAACCTGATGGTAAGAGACCTGTAGGAAGACCAAGACGAAGATGGAGGGACAACGTTGAGATAGACCTAAAGGAAATCGGTAGGGATGGAAAAGAATATATAGATCTTGCTCAAGATAGGGACAGATGGAAGGCCTGTGTTGCTGCAGCCATGAACCTTCCGGTTTAAGAAGGCTAGAGAGTTAGTTAGTTAATTAATGTTCCAATTATAACAATGGAATAAATTTAACCAAAATGAAGGAAGAAGCAGTTATGCAATGAATCTTTTCGATAATGTTTTTTTTATTGGAACATAACAACTTAACTGTGAAACAAGCAATCTGTTTTTGTTATTTTCTTTATTTTACATGAAGATGTTATCAAATGCTAAATATGGATCCCAATATCTTTCCACAAAGATTCTTGATCTCTTCTAGAGAATTAGATTTCAAGTGGGGGGGGGGGGGGTTAGCACTATTTTTGAAATTTAATCCTACAGAAGATATCTAGACTCTTTGTAGAGAGGATAATATATTCATTTAAAATAATAATAATATTTATAAAGAAACAAATTGCATGCTTCAGTTTGTTCTAACAATATAACATTATTGACAAGATTCATTGTATAACTGCTTCTTTTTATTTTTGTTAAATTTATTCAATTGTCGTAACTGTAACATTGATCAAACTAAAGATAAATGCCCATTGAAAAGAGTGTGTGTTCTCTCAGAACATTACATACTTGTAACAACCGTAACTTTAGGAGAGATAAATTATTGGCTTAATGAGTAGACTATCGACTTGGATAAAATTAATCTATAAAAATTAACGTGTTTTATTTTACTTCACTTTACTGCCACTTTTGACTAATCACGAAGCTGAAGGTGAATTGTGATAAGAAGAGATGGATGAAGGGACAATCACAAACATATAGGGTGTCTCATAAGTAATAGCGCAGACTGACACAGGTGAAAGTACACAATAATAGAAGCAAAAAAGTCTCGGTAAACATGGGACTGCAAACGGGTCGTTTTCAAGATAATCACGAATGTGTGATTACAAGCTGCCACTGACTTCATTGTTTGTAAACCTCGTCCTAGTTGGTAAAATGCTAATAATGTGTGGTTACAAGCCATCATTGATTGCATTTTGTAAACACAGAGTGCTTAAATCCTTGCGCGGTCCGAGGTTTGCTCTTTGTTTACAAAACAGAACATTTTATTTTACCAACTTGGACAAAATTTACAAACACTGAAATCAGTGATGCCTTGTACCCACACATTCGCACACATTATTAGCATTTTACCAACTAGGACAATGTTTACAAACAGTGGTGGCTTGTAACCACACATTCGCGATTATCTCGAAAATGGCTCGTTTGCAGACCCATGTTTACTGAGACTTTTTTTGCTTCTATTATCGTGTACTTTCACCTGTGTCAGTTTACGCTATTACTTTTGAGACACCCTGTATATGGGCAACACAATGCAAGCTCCACAGAGGATTATATTGGCTGTGTGTCCATGCGCCAGAGCCTCGTTAGCCTGCAAAATGCAGCTCAGGGTGTACTTCATTGAAGTTAGGTTCACTTTTGGGTGCCTTCTCGAAAGGTCATCCCGTATACCCGAAAACTAAGAAAGAATTATCAACATATATTTGGGGTGACGGGATGAATAAAGTGTCTTAAGTAGTGTTACTATTTCAGTTTCTGTCTTTCAGTGGCAACTAAAAGCGATTGTAATGGGTTTTTGAAATATTTTGTATGTTATGTTTGGTTTCCTAGTATTAGAAGGGCAACTGCATGCCAGTGAAGTTAATTTGAGTGCCCAGTATATGTATTCTAGTACTTTGTCTGGTTTGGTTTTCCAACAGGGCTTTCTGTAACTGTTGTCTGTTTCATGGTCATAATTTGGGGATCTACAATATCTTTGGGAGGGGGGAGGAAGGCCGAATCTAATAGTATCCATCCCGTAAATATAGCACCCACGATTATTTGCTAAATTAATGTTACCTTTGTAAAATCATAAAAATTACTCTTAATTACTTTGCTCCTTAGGTCTCAGAAGGGTAACAAAAGTACCCTTTTAAATTTTAATAAACCTGATTTTTTTTGCCCCCTTTGGACCTACCAAGTTATGTATATGGTCTGTCTCATAAGTTGACAGAAATTGCATGATTGAATAGTAAGTAGGTCTGTGTTGTTATGAGGTTGAAACAGTAAATAACATAATTACACTGAATTAGAATTCTTTATGGGTACATGTTGGGTTCTAAACCTGTGCTATCCCATCATACTGTAGTGTTTGAATAGACTAAAAATGCCCTGGGGGAGGCTTTTTCTCATTCATATTTTAGAATTTTGAAGTGGTGAGACATTCTGATTACAAATACATACCTCGCAAGCAGGTGTCCCCATGTGAGGGATAATGACGTTGACCACGCCATCTTTTTTTTTTTTGGGATTATGTGTTCAGTGATGTGGAGGGGGGGGGGGGTTAGAATATATTCATTTAGTTTAGTTGATTCCAAATCACTTTTACAACACTATTTAATTCATTAGATGAAGAAAAGGAGAATTTAGGGGAATTTAGATCAAATGAAGTGTTCAGTAAAATTAACAAAAAGTTACTTTTATTAATAGGATGGTAATAATTAAATATTTTATGGAGATTATGACAATCTGGGGACAGGAGTGATGGGCACCCATGCTTACAGGAAGGAGAGGTTTCAAGTATTTCATGCTTATTTATAAAAAATAGCAACATATAATTATGCAGTATTTATATATGCTTACATGAGAGTATAAAATAACATAATTAACTTCTTACTTTGAAAACTTCATTTGAATAAGAACACAATTTTTCTCTTATTGTGTGTAAATTACAAGGCTATATATATATATATATATATATATATATATATATATTCATAAAATGTTTCTTCTGATCATTTTCAAACCATTTACAGAAGAATGCTTTTCTTGATAGATATAAGAGCAAAATTACTCTACCAAACTTCCCCTTGTGTGACTCTAAGATATCTTCGTACCTATGCCAAAACCACAAATGTGGTAATTTTGTTTTTTTGATGCAAGTGCAGTTTCAGACTACTTTTTGTTGATATATTCCTGTAATAACTTACGTGAGCTAATAAACATCCATAAGTAGGTACACATTTTTCTGATGAAAACATTTAACCAAATGTAAAACACTTTTTTTCCCCAGGATCTTGAATATTAAAATGATTTAATCTAAAACTAAGATTCAGCACATTCACGGTTTTGGCAATTGTGCAACAATATGCCCCCCAGCTGGAAATTTACGATTCAAATTTTAATTGGCTTGAATATTCATTCAACTGGAATCAATTGGATTCTATTGGATGCCCAATAAAGGTATCGGAATAAATTGGGTTCAACCCTGAAACCAATTAAAATCCATGACAACCAGAGTGGATGAAAATCATGATTTTTATTTTAAAAAAAATCATTTTTGTTGATTTTTTGAATTTAAAGGGGTTTTCTAGTAAATGGCCCTGTAAAATATTTGAACAGTTTGATTAAAGCAAATAAAAATATACGTAAACATACATTTTCCTGTTTGTTGAGTTTGTTAATGAAACTAATAATAATTTCAGTAGTTTTCTTCCAGTGAAACTAAAACATTCTGGATGTACTCTATAATTGTAACTTAAAATATTACCTTAAATATTTTTATAGTGTTTGTACCTGAATTTTGGAGATTTTTTTTAATGATAGTTCGAAAAATATCACCTGCCATGTTTGTTTACAGTTTAATGATATTGACATTATTTATGGTTTAACATTATTAGTATTTTATATATTTTCCTGCACAAAATGTTTGCTATTTTTGCGTATAAAAATTATTGAATTTTAAGTCAAGAGAAATGTGTATTTATATTTCCTTTTGCAAGAGCTTCACTGAACCGCGGTAGCTCAGTCGTTAGGGTGTCTGACTACCATGCGAAAGACCTGGGTTTGATCCCCGGCAGGGGAGAACCGGGAATTTTTTCACCTGTTCAAGTGGCTCCGGCACCCACCCAGCATCGTATAAAGTGGGTACCTGGAGGAAACTCCGGGGTGTAAAGGCAGCCAGGAGCATGGTGCTGATCACATCACCACCACCTTTGGCCATGATCAAGAATGTGTAGGGCCCTAACCCCACACCCCCTATATGCCTTCATGGCGTGGTGTACATGGCATACAGGGGAGCACTTTACCTTTTTTTAAAATTTTCCTATCTTAGAACCTAATAATCACCATTAAATGATTACGAGAATAATGTACCTTCACCAAAATTGTTTCTGACATCTACAAAATCCTTATGTACATTATTATATATATATTATTTATTTAGAGTGATTTAAATCAATCCAACCTCATTGCAATCAATTGTTTTCAATTGTGCAATCAATTGGAAATTCCATTTTGCATGTGTGTAAGGGTAGTAGGGAGTGGTACCGCAAAGACCAAGGTCACTGTATGTCACTGGTCAAGCATCGTGCACGATTAATTACAGATGTGATAAAATACCAAAAGTGTTGTCAAAGTGCAACAAGTGAAGTTAAAGCCTTTCCAGTACTTTGCATATTTGAATTTTGCATGTAATTTCTTAAATAAATTATTTGAGGAATTGGAATGTGCTTTCTTGAGTGAAATGTTTCAGAAAAATGTAGTAATGCATGTGTAATTTTGGTAATGTGTCAGACTGCTATAAGAGGTCTCAAACTCGTTAATAATTTTACAGAAAATACAGTGAAATCTCGATTTTACGTTCTTTCAGAGGACCAAACTGAAAAAAACGTAAAAGTGCGGGGAAATGTTAGAGGAAAATTTTATACCATTTTTCTATGTTGTGACCATCAGGATTGAATGCATAATGAGGGAAAATGTATAATCCGGTAGTGCAAAATCCGGGTTCCAATGTATACTCTAAAACAGGCTGTAGCATACCCAGGTGGAAAGAGGAGGAGGGTTACATATACTTTTTCAGGAGCCAGCCCTCATTTTGCCATCTTTCCCTGCCTTTGGCATTCTTTTTTTAATGAATATGAGCCAAAGGGCAGGTTATGACTCCTTGGGCACGCATCTGTGAACATGGCCTAGTACTTTCCATCTGAGTTGCCTTTCCATTGACACTAAAAACTGCCCCAAATAGTCAAAAGGGGGTGAAAATTTGGAAAAGAGGCTCAATAAAAAAGGCATTTAATTGGTATTAATTTTTAATACTGTGAATAATAAAAAAACTAAAATTGAAATATGCTCATCCAAAATTTAATGCTTCCAAAACGTTAACAGCTTTAATTTCATGACATTGGCTCTGCCTCAAGGAACAGGAGTTTTTTTTTTGCAGTTATCACCTACTTTGCACATTGAAGGTAGTGTCAAGGTGGCAATTGAACTTTAACCTTATTTTAGCTGTCAAAGGACAAGGGGATCACCTTTTCCATACTCTCCCCTAATCTATCCATGGAAAACTCAAATAGGAGGGCACAAGAATACACTTGAAACCTTACTTTGTGCATCTTTTTAAAAATATTTAAGCATTAATAATTGGAAGATGTGGCAACAGTTAAAAGAAACAATTTTAGGTTCAATGATTGATTGATTGATTGCTTTGCTGTTTTAAGTCCACTTTATGCACAGGAAGGCTAATTGGGACTGGACCTACAGTTTAAAGTGGGATCCGAACTGTGCCGTGCCTCCACCGGGTATCGAACCCAGGTCCGCTTGATTACAAGGCAATGATGTTACCACTACGCCATCAGAGAGGCCTTTAGGTTCAATGAAATTTACATATAATTTTTATATCCTTCTGTACTAAAAGCCTATGTATCTGTGCATGGGAACAAAATAGGCATTTAAGGCAGAGTGTTATGATGCCAGGGGTCCCTTCATTAATTTCACCATATTATCGTTCTTCATTGTCATAATTAGCCAAAAGTGGCAGAAAAGCAATGCTAAATACCAAAAATCAAATTAATTATTGAGCTGATGAAAATCTGGAAGAAGCGTAAGCTTTTTTTGTTTTTCTTACCACTGAACATTTAAATACATTCTAATTATTTGGATGTGTGTGTTCTTAGAATGAACCCAGAGTTGAAAATCATTACATACGCTTAAAAATGAGTTCCATGCTCCCACTGGAATGGACCAGCAGTTGTGTTAACCAGTCTTTCTCTTGACAAAACTTCTACACTGTTGCATATATATAGCTCTGATATGCCTCATTTGTGATCAACTGGTCATGTGATAGGGCCAAAAAAGCTTACCCTTAAATATGACTTTGCACTCTGATGGACATCTCCTACTCTGTGTGTCTAATGTTCGATGTGTTGTTGATTGTGTATGTTGCGAATGAAACATGCATGCACTGCTGCATGTGTTTGTATCTTTGCATGTATAACAAGTGCACCAATTATTTCTTTCAGGTCAGTGGAGTTAAGCATGGTGACTCCACTGTGTCTTTAATAGAAAGCATTGACGATGGATTCTCAAGCATTCAAGTAAGATTTCTTGTCTTTTTTACTTTACAATGCTTATTTCATTAAACAAATCATAATAGTCTTGATTTTTGGATAGATGTTATGTGCAAACTAAGTCACTATGCTTTTTTTTATGTGCTGTGCATTCGTACAGTTTGAATCTGCTTGAATATTCACTTGCAGTTTTTACAATGGCAGGTAGCAGCTTGTTTCCAAAGCTTTTCTACTTTTAAATGTAGTTTTGATGTTTAGTTATTATTAGAATAATTAAATCAAGGAGACTTAGGTGGGCAGGCCATGTGGCACGAATGGGAGAGGAAAGAAGAGTTTGCAGGATTCTTGTTGAAAAAGCTGATGGTAAGAGACCTGTAGGAAGGCCAAGATGAAAAGGGAGGGATAACGTTGAAATGGACCTAAAGGAAATTGGTAAGGATAGGAAGGATTGGATTGATCTTGCCCAGGATAGGGACAAATGGAAGACTAGTGTTGCTGCAGCCATAAATCTTCTTAAGAAGGCATAGAGAGTTAGTTAGTTAGTTATGGTATTTGAAAAAGTTCCAAAAAAGTAACTATTCTGGATCATTGGACTATTTTACTCAAAATGAGCAAAAGCGGGAAGTGGGGTGTAGTACGCAAGAAGGGGAATTCATTCCCCATCAAATATGATCCTGGTTTAGACATAAGTTTTATTTGTCTCTGTGTTTGAAGTGCAAAATGTTAGCTGGAGGGATATTTGGTAGAGCCTTGAGGTTAGCTAACGGGATGCTCCTATTGTTTAACAGGTGACACTGAGACATCTGGAAGGGATGCTTTGCGAAAATTTTGCTAGCTGAGGGATACCATCCCCCTATATCATCCCTCACTTTGAACACTGACTGAACTTTAAAAGAATATTATAGTTTTGGTACATGTTTATGTATGTTAAGAGGAATTTGACATTTTGTTTCCTTGGGTAGGGGGAATTTAAGGCTAATTTTGGGACATGGGGACTTCATTAAAATTCATTCAATGGGTAAGATATTGGAAATATTTACAAAGTTGTCATGATGTTGTTTGCACTATTGAAGGAAAGTTCAGATTCCATCGTGTAAGAACCCGAGGACCATAATTCCAATTTATGAAATTTACAGGACAGAGGAAATAATGTATTCTTAGATACGTGACTCCACCTTACTACTAAGGATTAGAGGTGGAGATGACTCCAAATAGAGATCTTCAGAGGAGTTTATTTAAACAAAACCAAAAATTGCATTTTTGGAGTTACGAGGGATGATCGGAAATAAATAATAAAAAGCCTACAAATACAAACGGACTCGTGTGAAAGGATACTTCATACACTGCTTCTCAACATAGTCTCTTTCCTGGTTCAAGCATTTATTCCAGCGGTTCACGAGGTTCGTGATGCCTGTCTCGTAGAACTTGGGTCCTGTTGTCAGAGCCCAACCCTTACTTCATGCTGCACAAGAGCATCCGAGTGAAACGAGCATCCTCGAGATACTTCTTCGAAAGAGCAAATAGATGCTAACCGGTCAGAGCAAGGTCCAGGATATATGGGGATGTTGGAGCTCACGTCACCCAAAACTAGCCAGGACGTCACATGTGTTGTGAGTGGTGTGTGTAGTCACATTCTCATGAAGCAGAACGAGTCCTGTGGTGAGAGATCTGAGCCTCTTTTTCCAAATTGCTGTTTGTGGGTGCTGCAATGTTGCGCTGTAGGCAGCAGCATTAATGGTGGTCCCACGGCTCATGCCTTTCTCTCATTCTCATGAGAGAGAATGATGATGTTGGGTCAAATGACGAGAATAATCTTGTTATCAGTTTCAGGGTTTGGGTTTTGATTTATTTTTTATTGTAATATTGTTAATATTTAATGTTTTATTATAATTGTAGTAATTAATAATTATAAATAATAGATAAGTTGATATAAATATTGTGAATAGAATAATTCAGTTTAACGGGGGGATCCTTCTACGTTTCACCAACCTTCAGTACCGTTATGCATGGGAAGCATTGAAAAATTTGTTTTAACGAGTCTGGCCAGTTTTGTTATGTGGGGAACTGAAATTTAGGATGCCTGTTCAGTACTGTAATATAATTATAATTAAAAAATTATGATAGAGTTGCTCGCTAGATGGCAGTGAGGTCTGCCATGTGAAGTATGTGTCATATGCATGACGCAATCTGACTGACTGAACTCGAGTGTCTTCGTGTGTGTGTGAGTGAGCGCGACGCGACCACAAGTGGTGGTACTTCATCGACGTATAACCTGTGTCTTTGTGTATAATATCCATCATTATAATACATGTTTGTGTTCATGAGCTATGAGAGACTTCATTCTTTCACCCAACATGAGATCAACACACTCCTGGACTTGGGAAAGTTACGCCAAGTGTCTCAATGGTGTAACGCCGCTTCATGGTCCTCCAAACCCGGATTAGCGCAGTAAGTGCAACATGCAGTGATTGACTTAACCAGCAGATTTTTGTGCATTCTCTCCCGTGCCGGTTGTGTTCTGGCTTTTGTGCCTGGACTAGAATTAGTGTTGTGAACTATGGAGCAGATACTTTCATGCAAACGTGCTCTGAAACGCGAAGTTACGCACATTGAAAACAAGATTGCGTCAGACAATCTCTCACAAGAGAGCGTCATCGTGTACATCAACAAAACCGTGCAATTAACAGAGGACACTCAAACTCTTACGTGATCTGTCATCCGAATGTAGTGATAAGCAATTTGCGGAGTTTGATGCAGAAATCAGCTCGATTCAAGACCGATTAGAGCAGATGTTGGTGACATTGTATCATGCTCAAAAGCAGCAGGGTGTGACAATGGCTGCCAGTGCTTCGTCGGTTAAAGCCGGTAGTGACGTAAGGCTGCCCAAATTGGACTTGCCTGTGTTCGCGGGAAACTTACAGCAGTGGCTGTTGTTTCGAGATTTGTTTGTGGCGTCTGTGCACAATAATAGATCTTTGTCCCCTGCACAGAAGCTTCAATATTTGAAGTATAGTATACGTGGTGAACCTGCATTGTTGCTGCAATCTATTATGATTACAGACACAAAATACAAAGAGGCGTGGGAAATTTTGAACAACAGATATCAGCAAAGGCACATACTTGTGAATGCGACTCGTGTCGCAACCTTGTATCCAGACAGAATCAGCTGTTGCCTTGCGGAAACTCGCGGACATAACAACTGAGTGTGTTCGTGTATTCAGAGTTCTAGAAGTTCCAGTTCAACATTGGGATGCCATTTTGGTTTTCCATACCATGGAGAAGCTAGACAGTGTGTCGCGGCAGCAGTGGGAGCTTAGTGTGTCAGCCGATCAACTTCCAACGTTTGAGCAGCTACGAGCCTTCCTCGATACGGGAGTGAGAGCGTTGTCAGCATCTTCGACCCCCCAAACAACAAGGATACTCCATGAAACAACCCTTTAGTGATTCCAGTGCCAAAAGAAATGCGAGTTCTTTTCATGTGTCAGTGTTGCCCTAAATGTCACCAGGAGTCCTGTCTGCTTTATAAGTGTCATCAATATAACAGCTTATCAGAGCCTGAGAGAGAGGCATTTTGAAAGGTAGTGGCTTATGCTATAATTGCCTTAGTTATTTCCATAAGGTGAGTAAATGCAGCGCTAGATTGTGCAGTACTTGCAATAAGAAACACCATACATACCTTCATCATGAAGTGACTCCCCCCCCCCCTCCCTCTTTAGAAGTTTGGCAACTTCACATCAGATTGTGACGTCACATTTAGCGGCCAATCACGGGAAATCAAGCACTGAAGTGATGCTTTCGACAGCAATTGCAAACATAAAGATAACCAGTGTCAGCCTTTCTGTGCATTATTGGATAGTTGTAGTGAGTTTTCGTTTATTAGTACAAATGCAGTGCAAATGTTAGGGCTGAAAAGAAAGACCGTGTTTGTGTCACTAACAGGCATTTCTTCTGTTAACGTTGGGAAGTCACATTCAGCTGTTGATATCACGATTGCATATGAAGATAGAGATTTTCAGTTGATTTTGTGTAGAGGGACCCCTGAACAACCAATCAAGGAATTCCATTTAAATACTCTTACTTATGGTACTAAGCCTGCAGGTTTTCTCGCCACAAGAGTGCTTCGACAGTTAGCGAATGACGAAGGAGAGAATTATCCTCTCGCCAAAAGGAGCTTACTTAATCATGTGTACATGGATGACTTTCTAACAGGAGCCAATTCTACTGAAGAAGAAATCGAACTGTATCATCAATTGACACAGTTACTCAGCAATTGCGGCTTTGAGCTTCGGAAGTGGTGGTCAAATGATCCAAGAGTGCTGGATGTTATCCCCTGTGACTTGCTGGAAACAAATCTGCAGTTCCAATTCAATGAAGAAGATGCGAAGAAAACTTTAGGCATACAGTGGAACCCTTCTATGGATTACTTGTGTTTTGATGTGGTGAATCCGAGCAAACAAGCAATTATAACTAAAAGACTGGTTCTTTCCGAGATATCAAAGCTGTTCGATCCCTTAAGTTTTGTCTCTCCTGTGACCGTGAAAGCAAAAATTGTTTATGCAAACACTTTGGAAGTTGGATCTTGATTGGAACGACGAGCTTCCAAGCAATTTGGCTGCAGAGTGGGTTGCATACTACCAGGATATGCCAAAATTGAAAGATATCCGAGTAGAGCGATGCATTATTCCTAGACACACCGTGCAGATTCATTTGGTTGGATTCTGCGACGCGTAGGGTGACCAGACGTCCTCTTTTATCTGGACATGTCCTCCCTTTTAGGTGTCTGTCCGGCGTCCGGGCGGATTTTTTAGAAATCGCAAAATGTCCTCCTTTTTTTGGAAAGAGTATAGAATTGAGCATAGCATGTTCTGCATTGACAATCCTTCGACACATAACAATCATCATTCAAGGCATAGCCTATGACTTGGGGCACTTTAGTATTCGAACAATGTTCACCTAGCATCTGGGAACTGAACACAATCACTTTCCCGACTGAGTCATTAGTAGGGGGCGGATTTATAGTCACTAGAAACCTCGGAAGTCAAATAGGCACCAAAATGATGAAAATAGGCACTGAAAAAGGCACTGAAAAGGCACCCTAAAATAAAAAAACCATTAAAATAGGTACTGAATGTGAACTTATTTCAATTTTCTTCTTGCAATGCACAGTTATACAGTGTTAGAGCTTCAGTTTATACATAAAAGTGCGCTAACGGTTAACAAACAGTTTTTCTTTTGATCGAAATTCACATTTGCGGGAATCGTCAGTTAAAGTAATTCTCACAAAAAGAGCTTGTGCTAACGACTATATGAATTTCAACAAATGATGAAAAAAAAATTGTACCATTGTAACAGAAGAAATAATTAAAACAATGTTCCAATTGAGACCCTCAAATCTGGCGAATACCAGATTTCAGTCAGTACAGCATCAACAAAGCCTTACATCTTTCGATGTGGGGAAAGCCAAAGACACGTAAAGAAAGCTGAAGTATGCAAAAATTGAAGAATATAATTTTTTTGACACCATTAAGCAAAATAGGCACCTCAAAATAGGCATTTATAGGCACTATAAAAATGTGTTTTTGGACTAGAAACACCATGAAATGAACCTTAAACTTTAGGCCCTCTGTTTTACTACAAAGGCATAAAAATTGCAAATAGGCAAAATTCCGCACCCAAGTCATTAGTATTATTCAAACTCATTGCTTCACCCTCGGAGACTGCTGGAACGTATGTACTCTGTGCAGTTCCTTTTCGATTGATTGATTCGGTTTATTTTACTTCGCTTTTCTGCCACTTTTGGCTAATCGCGAAGATGAGTATGAGCGATGATATGATGATTTTGATGAAGATACACTCAGAAAGAACGCCCATGACCAGGCCGGGATTCGAATCCAGGATTGCTGGCATTGTGGCACGGTGCGCTAACCACTCTGCCACGGGGGTCAGTCAGTTCCTCTTCGAGTTATTCATCCGCGATACAGAAACGTGTAGTGAGAATTTTGATTGTTAAGTAATATTTACTTTCATGAAATAACGAAGCAAAAGTGTAAATTCAACAATGATCTTGCAAGAAAATATCCAGCTTTTAAAGGATAGTATGGAAGAAACTAATATGAGGTGTAAGGTGGCTGTCACTTTCCCCTACTGTTGAAAGAGTGCTAGGAAAGTTCGTGCCATTAAAATCATATTTCTCTACCAAATCTAAATTACCTAAAATTTTTATTTGGTTTTTGGAAATAAGTTAAAGCGAATCTTACTTGTTACATTGGTATTACATTAATATCAAAGAATTAGAAAAGGAGTAATATTCTGTGCTTCAAATTGTATTTTGTCGTTTCCTAAATAACAGATTAGGAGATTGCTTTCCTTGCTTAAAGGTAAGAGGAAATTATTGAAAGACATCACCTGAAAAGTATCTCTGAGCGTAATGTTGGTAAGTTTTTTTTATATTGATTAAATTATGAGTAATGGCAAATGTTTTTGCATTTATTTTTGACGTCCTCTTTTTCATGACTTTGTCCTCCTTTTTCGCCATGCTCTGTCCTCTTTTTTGAATGTATGTGTCTGGTCACCCTATCGATGCATCAGAAGCAGCTTATGCAGCAGTGGTCTACGTGAGATGTGTAGGTTCTAATGGGCAGGTGCAAGTTAAGATGGTTGCATCGAAAACAAAAGTGCCCCCTCCCCCTTAAAACTATAACCCTTCCCAGGTTGGATGGAGCTCTGTGCAGCTGTGCTGTTACTTTGCCTGCTTTCTTTAGTGCGGAAAGCATTGTCTGTCAACTTGAAAAGCATCATAGCTTATTCTGACTCTCATATTGTTTTGTTGTGGATTAGTGCTTGTCCTAGCAGATGGAAAACTTGCGTGTGGTGAAGATACAGGAAGGAGGAGAAATACAGTGGGCGTACGTTGCTAGCAAGGAAAATCCAGCAGACTGCGCAAGCCGTGGAATCTCGACTTCGGCTTTACTTAATCGTCCATTATGGTGGCTGGCCCCTCATTCTTAACAAATTCAGTGTTGCCAGTGGAGCAGTCTTACACATGTGATACTAATGAAGTGACTTCAGAGCAGAGACAGTCATTTGTAGCCATGGTGAGGATGGCAGAAAATACATTATTTGAGAATTACTCGTCGCTAAGTAAATTGCAGCGGGTTGCAGCATGGTGTAGGTGCTTTGCATTCAACGCCAAGCATAGGGACAACAAGCTTCACAGCCCATTGAGTGCATGAGAGCTGTGGTTAGCATTGGTTGCATTAGTAAAACTAGCCACAACAAGAAGAATTTTTGTGTGAGATTCAAGCCCTCAAGAAAGGAGCACCCTTACCTTCAAAGAGCAAATTACAATACTTGAATCAGTTTGTTGATGAAATGGGTGTTGTTAGAGTAGGAGGAAGATTAGAGCATAGTAACCTTCCACATAACGTCAAACATCTAATTGTGCTACCAAAATCACACAAATTACAAATTAATGTTCAGTACTGTAATATAATTATAATTAAAAAAATTATGATAGATGGCAGTGAGGTCTGCCACGTGAAGTACGTGTCATATGCATGATGCAATCTGACTGACTGAACTCAAGTGCCTTCGTGTGTGTGTGAGTGAGCGCGATGAGACCACAAGTGGTGGTACTTCGTCATCATATAACCGGTGTCTTTGTGTGTATAATATATGTTATTATAATACATGTTTGTGTTCATGAGCTATGAGAGACTTCATTCTTTCACCCAACACGAGATCAACACACTCCTGGACTTGGGAAAGTTACGCCAAGTGTCTTAATGGTGTAACACCGCTTCAATACCACTATATTTGGTTTAGAAGCAATGTCATTGAAATGTTCCTTTTTGTTTTTGTAATGCTTCTTGTTTTATCCTTTTAATGTTTATTCTTCCTTGAGTACCAGATAAATAACAGTAAGTGTTACGTAAAATCTAATACTCATGGTTTTGTTTCCATAGCTAACATTAAATTCCAACCGCCCCTTGAATGACGAGGAGTGGTTCCATGGTGTTCTTCCGAGGGAGGAAGTCGTGAGGCTTCTCACTCGAGAAGGTGACTTCCTGGTGAGGGAAACGACTAGGAATGACGAATCCCAAACAGTATTGTCAGTTTGTTGGGGTGGCCACAAACACTTCATTATTCAAACAACAGCTGAGGTAAGAACTTTGGCAATCCATCTCATAATAAATATTAAGAGTGTTTTTTCTAAGAAAGTATTGGCCCTTACACCTGAAAATGTATGGTAACCATGGTGATGCTGACATGGATGATGGAAGGTATATTGAGTTATAGTTGCATCAAGAATATTAAGGGAAATAAGTGTTTGTGCTAGTGCTAGCCATATGCCAAAAGAAAAGATGGTATAATACAGACCTGTCATCCTTCCTATGGTCTTGATGTGGTCTTCTGAGCAGTAAATTCATTCCACAGGCTGAAGTTACCTCATCTTGTACAGTAACATCATTGCCACATGTGAGCTTAATTGTGGAAATCTTAGTAATATTTTATTAGTGCTTTGTTGCAACATTAATTATTGTGCAAGAGGTTAAACCTTCCCCCCCCCAAACAAATAGTAATAGTAGCCTAATAAAAATAATGCATGTGAAATTGACTTATTTGCAGTGTTTATTAATAGCAAAACTCTCATTCTATTATCAACAGATGGAGTGGTTAAACCCACTGAAATAAATACAGTGGAACCTTGATAAATCGAACCTCAATAACTCGAATAAAACCTTGATAAGACGAATTTTTGTACAGTTTATGGGATGCCGTTCGAGCTCAATAACTCGAAGGTAGACTATGGAAAACCTCTAGGAGTCTAAGTTTAATTCTAATCACCTCTATAACTCGTTTTAGTCCCCAGGACCTCAATAAGTCGAAGTGTAGTAAACTTTAGACCTCTATAACTCAAAGTCTGCGATTTTGTCCCTCAATAACTTGAACCTTGGTAAGTCGTAATCCTTGATACCTCGATCCCCCCCCCCCCAGAAGTTCGAGTTATCAAGGTTCCACTGTAGCATATAGCTCAAAAAGTGATCTAGCTCTCATGCAAAGTGAAAGTGACAGAAAAATTTCATCACATCATCGAGTCTTGTAAATCACTAGGGGCATAGCGATTGTAAAATGTTAGTACTGAATCGAAAAGAAAATGTGCCGGTCCCAGTTCTAATTTTGGGAAATAATTTTCTGGTGTTTGGGATACTGAGCAGTCTGGAAATTTCTACAGTTGTCCTACAGGAATTTATCCACAATTTTTCATCTGGGGGTGTAGGTTTATAATTATGAGAGTGTATGTGTAACTTTAGAGCCAAAATGACTATAAATTGAGTCTTTGTGAAAGAAAAGGGGAGTGATGAGGAAATTGGGGGGGGAGGTGTTAGGGTGTGTGTCTTGTATTAAAATTGCTTAAATGTCAAAAAATGTATGTAAATGTCAGTTATTTATTACTAATGTGCAAAAACAGGAACGTCGGGCACAAAAAAGCATGTAGAATTCGAGATTTCTATACATATACATACGTTAGGAGTTGTCAGTGATGAAATAGTAATAACTATAATAGGCCCTCCCCCCACCATTGACATTAAGACCCTATCAAAACTACTGCCAAAATTAGATATTATTATTGTTGTTATAATTTTCATTAAATGAAATGGGAATTAATAGCATTTGTTTTTATTCCAGGGACATTTTAGGTTTGAAGGTCCTGCATTTCCAACAATTCAAGAACTTATATTGCATCAGTATCAAAGTGGAATGCCAGTCACCAGTAGATCTGGAGCCGTCCTTAGGAACCCAGTGCTAAGGGAACGGTGGGAGCTCAACAATGACGATGTAGAATTAGTGGATAAAATAGGACGTGTAAGTGTTTTTCCTTGACAATCCATATAAATACAAGTTTGAAATTTGTTACCATTAACCATTTCTGTGAGGAGAATGTATATCCACATTTTCCTCTATAGTGCACAAATGGCAGATAAGTTAGATGTACGTTCTTCAGGTTTTTGAGTGCTTATGGAAACATATTTTTACATCATTTGTGGAATATTTTGCTGCAAACGTTTGATATTTTAGTTTATAACATGCTAGCTTGAAGGCAGCACAAGTGCTGTTTCTTTGTTCTTTCTCTGCTAGCTCATGTGGTGTTTGTGCTGTGCATTTCTCATTTTGCACAATGGCTGACAAAGTTGTTACAGGTGGCTCCCAGGATGATATTCAGCATTGTCTGAAGGAGGTTGTGAATGATTCTGGGTCTGAATGTAAAAGAAAATAATGTAGAAAGTGATATCATTCATTGAATATTTAAAAAAGTAGAGATAGTGAACAAAATTTTCTTTTCGAGATTTTTGAATAATTTGTGATTGCAACACTGATCCTTGAAGAAAATTACACATAGTTTGTGTAAGTTATATTGTAATTTGAAGTAGTATGTATGTAATTTAAGCTCTGTACAGTACAGAGTAATTAATTTTCGTAAAATTGTCCAAAATGGTACGTTGGCTGTGATATTGCAGTGCATATGTGCCGAAGACTTTTCGGATGCAAAGTTATTTTTGAAATACTTTCTTTTTGCTGAAAATTTGTCTCCAAAATTTTCAGGGTAATTTTGGAGATGTTTACAAGGCAAGATTGAAATCAACAAAGCAAGATGTTGCTGTGAAGACGTGTCGCGTGACATTGCCAGATGAACATAAAAAGAAGTTCCTGCAGGAGGGAAGGATACTGAAGCAGTACGATCACCCAAATATCGTGAAATTCATAGGCATTTGTGTGCAGAAGCAGCCCATCATGATCGTCATGGAACTTGTTCCAGGTTAGAGGATTTAGTTATAGTAGTCAAGGTACAAGGTACAAAGGAAAAAAAAATAAGGGTAAATTTCCTCGTGCATACAGCACCATGCCAAGGCACCTAAATGTCAAGGTGTAAGAAAACTTAAAATACAGGGTGTCCGAGAAGTCTCTGGAGCACGTAACTACCCAGGGTGCTATCCTCGGGGGTGCCAAACCAGGGTGTCCCCCTTGAGTAGCACCAAAACCTTATTTCTGATTTTACTTTTAAGTCCACTTTATGCACAAACAGGCTAATCAGGACTGGATCTAGAGTTCAAAGTGGGATCTATTTTTAAAATGAATTGTGCTTTTTGTTGAAGCAATATAAGCTAAGAGATTAATGTTATCTTTGTCCTTGGGTACGTATTAACTAAACACATACCTACAATAAACATGTTTTATAACTGTAACACTTGAAATATTTTAAAATTACATTATTATTTTCGTCCTTAAAACTGTAAATATATATATTGGAGGAAAGTGGAAAGGGGGCAAAAAATCCACTTTGTCCAGGTGACCTGTCCCTGCTTGTCCCTAGATTATATTATATACATATTACCCTTAGATACAGGGCTGGACTGGCCCACCGGGACACTGGGCAAAATCCCAGTATGCCCTCTCGTCTCGGTGCCCTTCTGAGAACACAAATTCAACACCTTTTTCTCTACTGCTCACAATCGGTCACACACATATCCGTGGTGAATAAACATTTTATTTTCAATTCCCTCGTGGACTTTCACAGGGGTGGCTTAGGGCCGAGCGACCCGGGCAACTGACCAGGGTACCACCCTCACGAAGGGGCCCCCAAACTGGGAAGTTTCTGTTTGATTAGCACCAAAACCTTGTAAACCTTACATCTTTGTGGCATGTTGCTAAGGAACCATTTTGAGTCCCGAAATGCAAATTTTCGTTGTGCATATATATATATATCTCCATGAAGTTTAGAATACAATTTTGTTTTTTAATGACTTGCCCTCATATAATTATATATCAATCAATAAATATTTCTAGCTACATATTAAATTTTGCTTGCATAAATCTGCATACACTGCAGCTTTTTGAGAGCCATTTAATCCTTTTACATAACCAATTATTTGAAATGTTGTACGTATACTTAAAATTATTTTTGTGCATTTCTTGTAGGTGGTTCGCTGCTAACATTTTTGCGTAATCGTGCAGCAACTTTAACGCAAAAGCAACTAATGGCCATGTGTAGAGATGCGGCTGGTGGGATGAGGTACCTCGAGTCGAAGAACTGTATCCACAGGGACCTGGCAGCCAGGAACTGTCTTGTTGGTAAGTATTCTTCATGCTATGCTGTTGCAATAAAATACTTTTCATTTATCTGAAACAAGATTTGATTACTCAAATATTTTTCGTCCATTATAAACTTTTAATAATATTTCCTATCATGAGAAATGTTGGTTTTGTAATTATTAGAAGTAATGTGATGACAAAGCATACACACTTGTGTTCATAGTGTAAAATTGACTGCAAAATGCAAAAGGTATGTTTCCTGCGAAATAAGAGTGAAATTACATTTGTATGATACATCCATTTATTAAGAAATTTGCTCTATCTAAAGAGAAGCCTGTACTTTCAGTGCTCATAATTTCACTCAAATTTCATTGGCAACACTGTTAAGCCTTGTTTTCATGTTAATAAAAGATTAAAAATCACTAAAAAACGTAATGCTTCCACCCTCTAACAAGGTCTTCTTTAGACAAAGATTCACAATAAATAAACTTTGTTAGAGGGTGGAAACATTACGTTTTTAGTGTATGTTTTTTATACAATAAATTTTGCCTTTGTCAACATTTTAATCTTTTATCAAATTTCATATGTTCCTTCAGTAATATTCAAGAGTTGAAACTAGAAAATATAGAAAAACAAACCATTTGGCACACTGATTCCTTACCATCCAATTGCCAATTTTTAAAAATGTCTTTCATCCCAAAATTATAAATTTCATTCAAAATCATTCTTAAAATGCTAATTTTTAAAATATGAAAATCTATTATCTCTACTCATGACACAAGACTGATATGTGGGCAAACAAATTAATTTTTAGATAAGGCATAACTTACACCACATGCCATCATTTCACTAAGTTATAAAAGCAGTTTTGGCATGTACTTAATTTGTTCTCAATCTTTCACCACATTATGTGGCTTCTTCAGGAGATAGGACAAGAATAGTAAAGATTTAAGACATGGGAAGGTAAGTTAAGGAAACTACAGGGTGAGCATAGTCTTTCCCTGATTACAAACTTTTATTGTTAAAGAACTATGCTAGATCCAGATATGTGGTTTGTTGGAAATGGTAGCTTAACTCATAATGTTTTGTTATCAGTACACTTCAGTACACTTCGACATGTGCTCCCTTTGTTGCCCTTAGAACGTCTAGGCGATATTCAATTTCTCTCCATGTCTTTGCCAACATCTCTTCCGTCACCCGTATTCGTGTCTGAAGAGTTGGCATATCAGGAACTGGTGAACTAAAAACTGTGTCCTTAATGTAACCCATCCCCCCCCCCCCCCAAAGTCAAGAGGGGTTATGTCCAGCGAACGCGGTGGCCATGATATGGGACAGTCTCTACCGATCAATCTGTCTGGAAAGGTGTCATGCAACAACTGGCGAACAGTTAACTCACAGTATGGCGGTGCACCATCTTGTTGAAACACTACCCATGGTTGAAATTCTTGTAACTGAGGCGCAATGTAAAAAAATCATAATCAGGGAAAGACTTTATGCTCACCCTGTATGTCTTAAATCTCGACTATTCTTGTCCTATCTCCTGAAGAAGCCACATGATGTGAAAGCTAGAGAACAAAGTAAGTACATGTCAAAACTACTCTTTATTACTTAATGAAATTCATTTTTGTTGTACTAATCATTGACTGGGTGATGTCCATCACTAAAATAGCCAACCTCCATGGTGGAGTGATTAGCACAGTATGCTATGATGACACGGGTATCAGGTTCGAATCCCAGCCTGGGCATTCTTTGTGAGTGCCCCTTCATCAATTTCATCATTATTGAATCACTCATCCTCATCATTGTGATTAGCCAAAAGTGGCAGAAAAGTAATGTAATTTAATTCGATCAATCCTCACTCATATGATGCTGACATTATTTGAAATGTGACACACCGTCTGAAGGAGTGGTTATTTCTGCTCATTCATTTCATTCTTGAGAATAGCATTGAACAAATTATGCACATTGTGCAAAATCTTCATGGGGATTCTGAGTCGGATTTTACAGTTAGTGACAATTTCGATTCCAAGATTTTAGGTTATTTTTCATTAATTATTTGTATATTATATATTGAAAATGTTTTCTGTAACTTTTGTGACAATGTTTAACATTTCTTTCAAAAATTTTTTGGAGAAAAGCATTCACAAATGTGAGGAAATAAAATGTAATGTATTATATATCTTTGGAAAGAGGACATGTAGATTTAAGAAATAATAGTACACTTAGCAACATAGTTTCTATGATTTTATAAAAAAAAAAAAACCAGCAAAAAGCAATTTTCTCCTAGGGAAACACAGTATTTTCAGGTTAGTCCGCAAATTTTTTATGTTGAATATGTTCTGAGCAAGCTATCAGACCAAAGTGACAAGCTACAAGTATCACGCAACATTTTTTTTTTTTTCAGACAAGTGCAGCTTGTTTGTTATGTTACTTCAGTATGAAGGGTTGCATATATTTCTGTAGGTTTGTTTTCAAGTGACAAGTGTCCCTTGTTGTTTGTACCTTGTCATATAATTCTAAACGCTCCCTAAGTATAGTAATAAATATTATAATTAATTTCAGGTTATGAAAATATAGTGAAAATCTCAGATTTTGGGATGTCCAGGGAAGAAGAAGAATACATTGTTTCAGATGGAATGAAACAAATTCCAATAAAATGGACAGCACCAGAAGCTCTTAATTACGGTATTCTTTTTCATTAGTATTTATAATCTGCATAGTTATATTGCTTATTTAAGATTTTTTGAAACAAAATTTTCTATATTGCCATTTTGCTGTTTCACAGTACAATATTTTATAATTAAATACATATTTTACAACAATTATCATTCAGAACTGAAATACTTAATGTTTTGTATTACTATTTTACATTTGTTATAAATTTCCCTTTTACAATTGAACAATAATGCTATTTTGAATTTCCTTTCCTTCTACTTTAATCTATTGCATAAAGAATATTTGTTCAACATGTAAAAACATGTTAGTGTTTCATTAAATATTTACATCGAATTTTGTCTCTGTACTGTATTGGTAACATTTAAAAATCAGTATATTTCTGAGTTTTGACAAAGTTGTCTAAGAGCTATTAGTTTATATATTTTTTTTTAGCAAAAACTTTTAAATTTCAGGAAAATACACATCTTTATGTGATGTGTGGAGCTATGGGATTCTGGCATGGGAGATATTTTCAAAAGGAGGAACGCCATATAGTGGACTGAGCAACTCCAAAGCTAGGGAAAAGATTGATTCAGGTCAGTTTGTCAACATTTTCTTCTAAATGTATGTTGCCAGAAAATTTTATAGGGGCAGCTCAGACTGCTGATGTAATTGAATAATAATAATAATAAATATAATTTATTAGGAGTGGAACAGATTAATTGGATGCTGTCAGTATTGGCCAATATAAACATTACTTATAATTTTACCGATCCGATATATCTATGTTACAATTTAGTGCAATATTATGATTTGAAAAATAATACCGATACAAATTTAGAATTCTGATATTCTTTCACAGGCTATCGCATGCCAGCTCCCGATGGCACTCCAGAAGAAATGTACCAGCTGATGCTCAAATGTTGGGACTATGATCCGGAAAGTAGACCACACTTTGACCAGATATATAGTGTAGTTGACACGCTGTTTGCCGCATTTCGATAACATTAGTGGATTTTTAAGCATAATTTAAAATGTTGTATGTGTGTGTTTGTTACAAGTTTGTATGACTGAAAAGATGTTTACATTTTTACATAAGGGATACATGTAGTTTTATGTTAGAGTGATTATATTTACTTGAGAGGGTTCTCTGTTTGCATCTCCATTTTTCTTTTTCTAAATTGAATTAGCTAATCAGATACACTAATCTGCTGTAACTACTGGCGAGCCATTCATTTGAATTAGAAATATACCTAGTGAACCAGGTGGTTAAGGTCCAGGAATTTTAAAGAAATTCAATTCTATTCCACTCCAGGAGAGATTATCGGCAAGTGTAAATGGGTTATGAACCGTAAAGAACCTTTTTATCTGTAAAATATTTCATTTCGGACCAGGAATCTTTTTTATGGCTGAATTTATATAGTTGAGGAACCTTTTTTCCGGATCAATTTAAATATGGTCCAAATTCCGTATTGAAATGAAACAATACGCAACTTTGACCAAATTTAAATTGTGCTAGAAAAAAGATTCCGGTCCTCTTGTGGAACCCAATAGAACTATTACAGTAGAATTTACATGTTCTTGAACTTTTAATATCCATATACTGGACCTGTATTATGCAAACGCTTGTCTCTAAAATTTCCAGATCGTAACTAGAGCTGATGCTGATGTATCGGCCAATATCAGTGTATCTGTATCTGCAAGTATCGGTTGGATACCGGCCGATACTTTTCCGTCATTTTTATAATTCACAGGGTCCGCAACAACGCAATGCAATGCTTTCACTGAGTCTAATTGTCTCAGAAGTTATTCAAAATTCGGAGTTTGCATTGATTTTGTACCAATATTATGTGATTACATAACAGGTATTTTTCTATTCCATTGTAATTTTTAAATATTTTAAAGCAAAACTTTGATATTTATAATTGGAGCAAAATACTCACCCACTAATATTAATAAATATTTTCAATAACTCTTAATTGTTACAATTTTTGAGCACCGGTATTGGTGGGAATTGATACGGGTGTGTATCGGTTCAGCCCTAGGTATAACCCTTTCGTAGTTGGTAATGACTTTTAAAAAGTGTTACACCTGCAGATTTTATTTTAGAAACCTACATTCGCTTGCATCACTGATGAATTTATGCTCTGAAATGGCAAATTTAGGGACAAATTGTCTTGTATATAACTTTTCAATTATGCACAAAGAATAATGAAAAACAAAATGTAAACTGCATTTTAAAAATGCATGAAATGTTAGTGTAAGAACTATTATTTTTCAGTATGCAGAAAAAGTACATGTCAGTGTACAGTGGTGGCGAAAACAAAGGGGGGGGGGCAAGGGCGTGGGCCAAAGTGGCAAAAAGTGAGAGGGGGACAACTGCCGCCACTGTCAGTATAAGATCTGATTTAGTATTTAAAGTAAATTAGTCTCTTTTTCCAGAATTTCTGGTAAGTAGCATTAATAGTTAAACACGTACACTTTTGAGCTCTTCTTTTTAACTATATTATTCTACTGTACATTTGCAGATAATATTAAAAATCTAATATGTCCAAAAAAATTAAGAAGAGTGGAAATGCAACTACAGAATACTCTTAAAATTAATGTATATGTGTATATTTTAATGTTATTATGGAAGACCGATCTGAAGTGGCTTAAAATGTAATAGTTACCTCCAATTTTATTGTAAAAATTCTAAATATTTAACAAATACTGTCTCCTGCTAATTTTTGTAAATAGCCTACATTTTGTGTGATTTGAGGTACTACAATAGAAATCATCTACATAACACTAATACAGTAAAACCTTGTTAATCCGGAGCAATAGGGGGAATAAGTTGACCGGTTTAACTAAAGCCCGGATTAACTGAAATAACCTAAAAGAACAGTAGAAAGGGCATATGCCTAAATACACTATACAGTACAGTACAGTACAAAGTCTGCAGGAAACATAATTTCATCAGTGGTTGACTGCCTTTTCTTTGGGAAGTTCTCTTGTTGACTTTTAGCCACATTCAAAACTTTGCATTCTGCTTTTTTTTCCTTCCCTTTTGCCTGTCCAGATTAAGCGAAGTCTGGCTTAACGAGGTTTTACTGTATGTGGAAATTAAAACAGTTTAAACAATCAATGAAATTGTAAACTCCTGGTTTCCATTGTATATCTTGCTACTGTATCTAAAATCTGGGTAAAACAAGCACTAAATTTGTATCTTAGACTGTGGTTTAGAACTTTGCATGGTGCTTTCATCAGAACAAATATTGATATTTATGTGTGTGATATGAATAATGCCATTTACACAGTAGTGTATTTATGATTTTATTTCAAAATTTGTCTTTTTAATGCATTATTGCAGTTTACATGCTCCATACTTGTTTATCGTTTGTTTACCAGTCTTGGCCAAGGCAGCGGTACACCACTTCAGTCCTCAATAATAGGAAGAACATGGCAGGACATCTAAACTAAGCAACTTAACGCTTGGCTGGACTTTTTCATGTCCGAATGGTTAGTACTCATGTCCTTGGTGTAAGTATACCTGGGTTCGATCCTCTGTGATAGCTGCACAATTTCCGTGTTGAAACTGCAGACTCTGGTCTTGACAGCCAGAAAACCGCGATAAGGGAACATAAATGCTCCGAGCACACCTCACTCGGTGAAACCATTTTCGAAATTTCACCTCTTTTCAAAAACTGCCACATTATTCTAAATTCTGGACAATTACATCTGCTTAGAATTCACGCAAATCTTCGCGTCGTTTGCTTTACGTGATACATAACAATTGCTCTCTTTTGCATAACAATATTTGACCTGATATGCACCATGTGAGATATAAAATTGACGATGATTGCATTAGATCACATTTGTATGAATAATTAGCAAATGGATTCCACAATTTTATGGATAACCAAAATGCATGAACAGTATTAAAATGTTTAATGACAGTATGTTTCTTTTGTAAGGTAATGTGATCAAGGCTTGACAGAAAATATGGAGAATACTGTAGTTGCATGGAATGCACTGAAAAGCTACATGAAAATTTGTGGCTCAAACATTGGTCAGATGCGAGTCAATTGAATTTTGTGGAGATATCAAATAGTTTTCATATGTACGGTGGGATCCATGCAAATTGCCCATGACTATTTTCATTAATTTTTCTCTTACATCCGATGTGTTTTGAAGCAAAGGAATTTTATGTATGCTGGTGCAGAAGTTATCAACAGCTTGTTTTAAGTTTTCTTTTAATTCTTGAAGCTCTTATTTGGTCATATAAAGTGCAGGAACATGGTGATGGACAATTTGCACAGTAATATTCATGGATCACACTGTACAAGAGTATTCAATAGAAACAAGAAGATACAGTATACCTGAAATGGACATAGAACTGCACAGACATTTAAGGTACAGATATTGTGGAACTGGTCAAAGGTTTGCTTAGTTGTAGAGCATTGACATCAAATGCCTAAGTCCCAGGTTCGATCCCTGATTGAGCCTCAAGTTTGTACGAGTTCTTCTGTCTCTGTCAACTGTGGCAACAAAAATCATTCTCAGTGTGAGTAGTTGGATCATCAACGATTTTTAGGGAGCTTTCAGACTGAAGCGACACATGACAGGTGGCAAGAGACACAAGTTACTTGGAAACCAATCTACAGAAATAAAACAACCTTCTGGACTGAGAGAACAACCTGCAAGTGTCGCTTGGACTGGGCCATTTTCTCAATATTATGCATTGTGTCACCTCGATCTGTTATTCGCACATGTGTGGAGAATGCTTGCTTTAGACTGAACGGGCCAATGTTAATTGTCACTTTGGTGTAAAATCTCCATGTCACCCGACACATATCGCTTCAGTCTGAAAGCCCCTTACAGTTAATATTGTGCTAAATTTGCCTTCTATTGTAACTGAAACAATGTTCTGCATTGTGTGCTGTAGTTTTGTATGTCTGGTCCAAAAGTGCTGGTTTGTGTTAAAGTTGGATCAAATGGTGAAAAATATCTTTCAGCACGTGAAGCAACTATGCATACTAATATGCCCACATGGTAACAAGAATTCAAGGCTTGGAATCTTTCAGCTGCAAAGACTGAAAATCAAATATTTTTTTTTCAACAAGTACTCATTAAATTTAAGTTTTTCTTGTGAGAGTTCTGGAATGTTTGGTATCTACTTTTGGGTACTGTAAAAGTTTCTTACTGTATGAGTGTGCCATTTTGTAAGTGTAGTTATGACTGTTGTAGCATATTCCAGAGTCTGTGGCATCTTCACCAGAGTGTGGAAAGAAATTGAGAAATGGAAAATTAAGAAAGAAGTTATATTCCCTCCATTTAAGGAATTCTTTTACTGCTATTGTTAAGAGTGATAGTGCCAGAGGGGGTTCCATGCCCCCAATTATGTCCAATCTCAAACACAATCTCACTCACTCTCCAATAATAACCAAAAATTGTGGTTTAATGAACTATTCATTTTGATTGTATAAACTAGGACTGATGTATCAGCAGGAATTTATTTACCGATACCAGCCGATACTTTTCTGGCATTTTGGTAGTTCACGATTTCTGCGAATGACACTTTTGCTAAGGCTAATTATCCTAGAAATTATGTAAAAAATGTCTTTTAATTTTGCACCAGTTTTGTGTGAAAAAACTGAATTTTGTGATAATGTATAATTTAATATTCTCAGGAAATTCTTGAATATTTTAAAGCACAATTAGTGCTAAATAGATGCATGTAGTTAGAGTAATGCATACAAAAATTAATCAATACTTGAACACCTTTTAATGATTACAATTTTCAAGTATCAGTGTAAGTTGGTGAGGTTATCACAACCAGTATTGGTCCAAAGTGATATCAGCTCAGCCCTAGCATAAAAACATTTTTTTTATATAATCTCAATTTTTCCTTAATTACTTGCACATTTAGTGAATTGTAGTTATTTACTTTTTAAAAGTACTGTTATTAATGTGAGGTCTTTGGCTAGACAATTGTATTGCTTTCGCTAAAAATGCAAGAAAAACTGAGTTTGCCTTTTTTGAATTCAGATTTTTATTAATCCAACATCATTAGGATAACTGGAGAGTTTATTAAACATGAATTAGTGAAAGCTGGGAGAATATGTTAATATTATGGTTATGCAGCATTAATGTGTTAAATGATGCTACAAGCTAGATACGTGTGTTCTGAACACTAACAAGTTCTTTATGTAAATCTGACAACTGGAATATGCTATAAAATAATTCTGAAATCTTTTCACATTTCTGTCATACCAACTAGCAGATAATTCTCTCACTTGTATCATATTGTTTATACAGCTGTTGTACATTTCAATTTGTTGTACTAATTTTTTCAATTTTTTTGTATGTTATATTTGTTATTTAGTAAAAGTAATATATTATTTCAATTACAAAAGCATGTATACGTTATTCATGAAAAAGTAATTGTATTATACTTCGTCCAGAATTGGAAACTAAGGAATCTAAAGCTAAATTTTGATTAAAAATGTTTAACAGCGAGTTCAGGTGAGTGTTTAAGAGGTTGCAGGTTCAAATCCCATACGTGACAAGAGAGTTTCTGTGCTGTTCACATCCAGAAGTGCTCTGCTGACCAGGTTGAATGCCTTGCTTCATTGACCTTAAAAAAATATCTTGGTGGCGTATTCTCCATGTCACTGTGTTTACTGCCAGTAAACCAACTTTTTTCATATATTTTTATACATAGAGATCTAATATATGGGTAATTGCTCATTATACAGGGTGTATGCAAAGTGTCGGACACATTTCTTCCCATGTTTGGGGTCAGCATGCAGACATCCACAGTAGCTATCGCGTGGTTCATTCTGGCTTTCAGTTCATCAATATTCATCACTTTTATAAGGTTCGTCATCATAGTTGTGTTTTGAATGAACGCTTTCCGGGAAGATGGATTTGCTTGGTGGTCTGTTTCCTTGGGCCCGAAGGTCAACCAGCACAACCCCATTGGATTTTTCCCTCTGGGATATGTGGGAGACATTGTTTTTAGGTAAACGTGGGACAAAAGGACCACATGTAGAAGTGTACTGATGTAGGACATGAAAACGTTTTGCCGCCAGTTTACTTGTATCTTCATTAGTTTCTAATTTATTAATAATTAAAATGTGTCAGACACTTTGTGTACACCCTATATATTATGCTGACTGATATCACAAGCTTTTAAACCTTTCTGAGGACCAGGTCTCCTCCCAGATTGAATGCGAGGAGGGTGAGGGATTTAAAGCGAGTGGCTGTTTAAAAACATGCAGCCTGCGTGATCAGTTCCACTGTGCTGAAAACAGCATCCTTCCTTCCTGCTTTCTGTGCTGCTCTTGGCACAAGCAGTGTTGCTACATGGAAGGGAAATTTCCCTCTGTAAAGGAGAAGCTAGGTCCAATTTTAGGGAAAAGGGAAAATTTCACTGGTCTACAAAAAAAATATTTGTGAATGTTACAAGAACAAAAGAAGCTGTTTCTAGAAGTTGCTGAGCCCCTGAATGCAGATTTAATTTCAGAATTTCTCCATTGGGCTTAGATTTCCTGTAAATAGGTTTTTTGTATTTTCCTACCTCAGCCTATGTTCTATACGTATTGGTCGAAATGACTCGCTTTCACAAAAGTGCTACAAACGTAAAAGGTAATAAATCTGTGTCAGTATACAAAGGAATGAAGTAAATGAGTAACATGAAAGTATAAACATATCTAAAAATGTTTCCTTCTCGATTTCCTACGAAACTTTGCCTCGGGAACATCTCTTCGTAAGGTCCAGCAGTAATCATACAGCATTGCGGCACTCCATTTGCCTTGATACCGCATTTCCATTAGAGCAATGTCTTGGTGAAACCGTTCACCGTGTTCGTCACTAACGGCACCAAGATTAGTTGGGAAGAAGTCCAGATGATCATTCAAGAAATGTAATTTGAGAGACATGTTGCATCCCATACGTTGGTAAGATCTAATTAGTCTATGTACAATATCGCGATACTTCTCTGCTTTATGGTTGCCTAAAAAGTTTTTACATACACTTGTAAAAGACAACCATGCCATTTTTTCAACATCTGTTAAATGTTGAATGAAATTCTCGTAATTCATCAATTCCCTTATTTCAGGCCCTACAAATATTCCTTCTTTCATTTTGGCATCGCTGATTCTTGGGAATTTCTGTTGCAAGTACATGAATCCTTGTGAAGTTCTGTCCATGGCTTTCACAAAGTTTTTAATTAGCCCCAATTTTATGTGCAGAGGAGGGAGATACACATTTTTTGGTTCAACAAGAGGAGTGTTTGCCACATTCTTCTGTCCAGGCACTAATTCACTGCAAAGATGCCATCTTTTCCCACAATAGTGATTTTTTCTGTCTCTGCTGTTCCACTCGCATAAGAAGCAGCAGTGCTTTGTGTACCCAAGGTGCATGCCAAGCAGAATTGCAATTACCTTCAGATCTCCGCATATATTCCATTTGTATTTCTCATATTGGATATTTGTCAGAAGCTGTTTCAAGTTCTCATACGTCTCCTTCATGTTAACAGTATGAGCAATTGGTACTGATGGAAATTTGTTTCCATTATGGAGAAGTACAGCTTTCATACTAACTTTGCTGGAATCGATGAAAAGACGCCAATCGTGTGAACTGTATTCATGCCAAGACAATCCATAACGGATGAGATGTCATTACAAAAAAACCATGTCTCCTTCGTGGGAGAAATATTCTGAGAAAATTGTATGGCGATCACAAAAAAAACAGACTTTCGTATCGCAAGCGAGGAGATTCCGACCTTTCAGTCGTGATGCTAAAAGTTCAGACTGTTGCTTAGACAAATGTAAATCCCACGCAAGATTGTTCAGATCCCCTTGTGACAATAAGTGTGGCTCCATTGATGAACCGGACACTTTAAATGTTGGGTCAGCAGTTTCTTCACCTCTTGCACCATCTTCCCAGATGTTGGTCATGACATTCATCTTCACTCACATTCTCAGGAGGCTTTGGTACCGGTAATTCTTCACTGTGACATACAGGTCTCATGGCTCATAGTAAATTTGAGTACTGCACAGTGTTCTTTGTTTTCGAAGTGATTACAGCTATTTTGGTGAGGCAGAAATAACAGTCTGTTGTGTGATCTGTTGGTTATCTCAAAATATGGGAACAGCAAACGACATGTGACGTGATCCTTTTAACCAGCTTGTCAGAAGTGTAACACAGGTCAAACAGCATATGTAGGGGGCCCATGTTTTGTCTTGGTCCCCAACTTTACACCCAAAATAAAGTTCGTAGCACTTCTTTATAAGAGGGGTAATTCGTCGCTTTTGTGACTTAAATGTCAACTCTCCACATATATAACAAAACGAATTGGGGCAATTTACGCAGGTATGAGGCATTTCCTTATGCACTAACACTACACACGACTTCTGAAACTTCAAATCCAAACCTAATCAGAGGCAGTTACTTCCCACTCACAATGCTGAGACACACCTAACAAACAACACTTCGATTCTACGTGTTCGGACATGACCCATCGACAGTGTTGCCATGCCTCTCTCTTATTCACAGTTTGGTTTGTTGCAATTGGAGGAAAGTCCCTGGCCTTAGGAACGTGTTGGTCATTCTATTGTCATATAATGACTGTTATTCAACAATATCTGTAGAGTAAATATAGGTTAAACCACAGCCCAATAGGCAGAATTTTCATGAATTGCATTAGGTACAGGTTAGTGTGTAACAAGAAAACTGAGCCCGATAGGAAAAAACTGATTTCATTTTTGAATTCAGCACCATCGACTTACCTTAGAACACCATTCACATTCCTTGTAACAAATTTCATGTTGACCAGTGTTTTCAGAAAAAATATAGAAACTGCTGGAAAATTAGAAGTTGCCTGATTTCAGTCTTTGTTTTTCTTGCATGCCTGCAGGCACGTATCTAGAAATATGTTTTTTTTGGGGGGGGGGGGTCCAAACCAAGTGTTTCAGGAATAATAATAATAATGTTTAAATTAAAATAATTATATTAAATAATACTAATTACAACACAAATAATAAATATATTATTTTTACACAAATAGAGATATAACAATGCATATTCATTACGTAGCTTATCTGTAAAGATTGGAATAACGTCCATAAAAACAAGTGCCCTGGCAATGAAATTAATGTCAAATAGATGAATAATTGAATATTTATCGAGTAGCAAAAATGATGTTACATGTAGTTGGAGAAAAGTAAGTTTCTGATTGAAATTTTATGCATATTATTTTGAGTAGTATTGTACACAAATCTTTTGTAATGTCATTCAAAGCCATATGATCCCAATATAATCCTTGCCTTCTAAAAAGTTGAGGAAATTAGTAACCATCGATTATGCAACAAATGCTAATATTTTCATTACATAATTTAGTACTTGGTAAGTAAGTCTTTCGGGGAGTCCGGACCCCTAGACCCCCCCCCCCCTAAATTTTTCCTTCCTGTCCTTCAAAGCTGTATGATCCCAATACAATCCTTGTCTTCCAATAAGTTCAGAGGAAAGTATACAACAAATGCTAAACGAGTATATTTTCATTATTTAATTTTCGTAACTAATAAGTCTTTCAAGTGGATGGGAGGGAGGGGAGGGTCCAGACCCCTGAAATACGTCATTTGTGTCCTTCAGAGAC
This sequence comes from Lepisma saccharinum, assembly GCF_977018435.1. Taxonomy (NCBI): domain Eukaryota; kingdom Metazoa; phylum Arthropoda; class Insecta; order Zygentoma; family Lepismatidae; genus Lepisma; species Lepisma saccharinum. Next base: position 80,652,794 of record NC_139243.1, read on the forward strand.
TTATGATCCCAATATAATCCTTGTCTTACAATAAGTTCAGAGGAACTTATATAAAAATGGCTAAATAAATACCTTTTTCATTATTTAATTTTAGTACTTGATAAATCTTTCGGGGGGGGGGGGGGGGGCGGTCCGGACCCCCCCCTAAATACGTCCTTGCATGCCTGCATTTGTGTTTTATTTCTATTATATATAATTAATCTGGAGGGGGTGAATAATAAATATATACAATAAATAAGAACTGTTGCAGTAAACCAGATCAAATTTTCAGAAGACGCCTCTAAAATAACTGGAACTGTTAAAACAGCATTGAGATGTTCTGTGCTGAATTTGAAAGCTTGTGGATGAGGGTGGGCACATCCTGATGTGCCCCACTGGTCTCTGTACAGCTTGTGGGCATGCATATTAATTGATTAAAGTGAAAATTCTGAGTATCAGCACTTAGGCTATTTGCGCATGTCAATTACGATGGCAAAAACCAACATGTGTTTTAGGACCAAAATATTTTTACACAGGTTCAAAGCCGAGGCTGTAAAGGGGCACTCGGCACATATAAGAACGAAATACAGCCCTGTAGGTCCAGACGCCAGAGCCTCATTGGCCTTCAGCCATTAATCCAGGGTGTTCTTTGTGAGTGACCCCTCATCAATCTCATCTTACATCCTCATCTTTGCGATCAGCCAAAAGGCATAAAAGTGAACGAAAAGTAAGTTTAAGAAAGTCCTAAATCCAACTAACAAAACTACACACACGCACATATACTTAAGATTACACGCTGTACTAATTAGTTTTCTTTTTTTAAAAAAAAGGTAATTGCATTTTCCATAAGCAAACTCAAAATACACACAAGGTGGGCCAAAAGTAGCCTTACACTTAGTAGGTATGCACTGTACAGTACATTTACATGTTCAAGAAATAGCTTAATAACATTTCTATAACGTAGATAAAGGATATAAACTACTAGTTTGGAATTAGTGTTTTGAAAAATTAGATCAACAACTGTAAGGTTACTTTTGGACCACTCTGTATATATTTTAGAACTGATTTTGAAAATTTAGGTGTCAGGAAAATTTTTAGGCACCCTGTATTTTTTCCTAATCCTGCCTATAGAATATTTTAATACTACACAAAGTCCAGTCCCAAACTCACTTTCCCAAGCCGTAGCATCATCTTGTTAGACCTGGTTTCCAATCAATGCTTCCTGATGATGGGAGCAGTGTATGCACTCAAAATGTAAGAGAGAAAAACACACTAAACTGGGCATCTAAACGAAAAACACCTTACTTACGTGAAATTTAGAAAATTTCGCGCTTCCGCATTGCACAATTTAATGGTTAAATCCTATTAATTTCGAAGATCCACCGTCTTCATTCACAAAAGGGTACGGCGTTTGAAGTGGAGATGGTACAGCATCACTGCATTGTTTGTTCCCGGGTGGCGATAGTTGCGATTTCTCCCATTCAGCAGCGCTGGTGTGCACATCCTGGTTTGTGTCGTCTGCTTCCTGTTGTCAGGTGGCGATGCCGGGTGGTGGTTGGGGGGCTGGGCCGTGCTGCTCGGCATTGTGCCGTTCCTGTTCCCCACGTGGCTGGAGGGGGGTCGAGTATGTGCACCGCATCTTTTCTTTTTCAGGTCTGGGATCTTTCTGAGGATGGTGCCAAGTCAGGTGTGCCTGCCCATTGTCCAGGTTCAGTGCTGGTTTCTGTTGGATGATGGCATGGGTTTCTTTGACAGTGTTTTCTATGACAGAGCCGGTTGGGTGAAGTATGAATATGTTAAAGGGTTATCTCTCTTAATATGTATTTATTATGATAATTGGATTTGTCATATTGAAGTTTGTTGTAATGATATATTATACCAGTGTTTGTGATACTTGTTTTGTGTAATTCAGATGAAATGTGTAAATATCTGAACATTTGTTGTCACAGTTAAGCAGTAAACCTGTTCTGTCACCAAGATGTCTGTATATATATATATATATTATGTATTAACTGTCTATGTTTGTGAATATGTGTGTGTGTAAAGGAGGAAGGAGGGTGAATGTGTACGTGCGTACATACAAGTTGTAAATGAAAATGTAATATTTTGATATTACCTTTCTGTAACTGGAGACTTGTCTCTGTTGAAGGGAAATAAATAAATAAATAAATGAATATGGAGGAGATGGTGTGGTTAGTGGAGTGGAGGTGTTGAGAGAGGCCTGATTTTGGTGTGTCATTTTTGGCATCTTTTACGTGTTCAAGTTTGGGTAGCTAGTATCTCTTGAAGTTGGGTAGTGCCCTTCCGATTTGGGATATGGGTTTGTGTGCCACTCGGATGTTGAAAGGTTTGAGGGCCTTTGCAAATTTGCCAGATGTGGTTGGGTGGTATGGAAAAGTGATCCATTTGGGTTTAGGATTTTGGTTCGGGTTATCTCTGTTTCTTTTGTGTCTGAGCTGGGCTTCTGTTTTTGCACACTACATGGATAATTGGCGCTCGGTGTAACCGTTGTTTAGTCCTATTTCAGTTACGCATGCTATTTCATCATGGAGGTCATCTTCTGTGCAGCTGTGTGAAGGCTCTTCTGAAAAAGTTCATCCATACTCCAGCTTTCCGTTTTGGTGGGTGGTTGGATTTTGAATGGATGTACTGGGTGCCCGAACCTGGTTTCCTGTATACGGATGTGATGAATTTGTCTTGGTGCCGTCTGATGCTGAGGTCGAGAAATTTGAGGTGGCCATTTTGTTACCTTTCAAAGGTGAAGTTTATGTTAGGGTGTATGTTGTTGAGGGCAGTTAGGAGATGGTTTAGGTCCTCTTCCATACCAGCCCACCACATCTGACAAATTGCCAAGGCCCTCAAACCTTTCAACATCAGAGTGGCACACAAACCCATATCCCAAATCGGAAGAGCACTGCCCAACTTCAAGAGATACTACTTAACCAAACTTGCATTCCCTGGTGTCTACAAGACCACATGCCAATGCCCCAACATCTACATTGGCAGAACCATCCACACTGTCCAAGAATGGATTAACGAACATGTAAAATGCCAAAAATGACACACCAAAATCAGGCCTCCCTCAACACCTCCACTCCACTAACCACACCATCTCCTCCATATCCATACTTCACCCAACCGATCCCAGACCTAAAAAAGAAAAGATGCGGTGCACATACTCGACCCCCTCCAGCCACGCGGGGAACAGGAACTGCACCATGCCGAGCAGCACAGCCCAGCCCCCCAACCACCACCCGGCATCGCCACCTGACAACAGGAAGCAGACGACACAAACCAGGATGTGTACGTCAGTGCTGCTGAATGGGAGAAATCTCAACTACTGCCGCCCAGGAACAAACAATGCAGTGATGTGGTACCATCTATGCTTCAAACGCCATACCCTTTTGTGAATGAAGACAGTTGATCTTCGAAATTAATAGGATTTAACCATTAAATTGTGCAATGCGGAAGTGCGAAATTTTCTAAATTTCACGTAATTTTAAACTGTTTACTGCATCCATCATGAAAAAAAACAACTCCTGTTTGGATTGTATCCAATTCCATAAAACTAAGAAAAATCGGCAATGGAAAGAGAAGTATTAAAAATAGATACCTATAATATTTATTATATAAAAATACATGCACACAGATCAATACTTTGAACCAATAACAATGAATATTACAGTCGCAAATGTTCAGAAATCTCTAAGGATCATAATTTCATATTCCTTGTACTCGTACTCCTTGCCAGAGAAAGGAACCAGACACACCTTCTTGCTTGGCTGCACCTGTGAAGTAAATACATATGTACTGAGAAATTTAGTCATAAGTAGATCTCGAATTTTAGATCTTTAACCTATTATTTTCCTTTTCAGGTGAATAAATAAGTTACATCAGCATTTTATTTAAAAACGAAACAACTGATGAAGTTTTATAGTGCGTAAAACAACCTATTTTGCTTGTTAGAACCTATTTTAGGTTTATACATCTAAATCAAACTTTTCTTTAAGGTTTTTCAAGATTTTTATGTCACTTACAGGTATTTACTCAGTTTGGTCCCGAGCAAATTCAATGACTAATAATATGTATTAATTCAATGGGATTTGGATTAATAAAACTTGAAATTTTTTATGTCTAAGAGAAAAATTCATGTGGAATTCACTCATAATTGCCAGACTTCAAGAAATTCTCAGTGAGGAGACACTCGCTGGTATTGTGCAGCGAATTTTACATACGTAATTCATTCACGTCAACAAGTACCTTTTGCTAACAGCACATGTATAGTATTACAATAATTTGTGCATAATTTTAAAATATTATGTATACAAATGAAAATGTGGTTAGAAAATTAATATTTGGTTGTTATATATACCTATTAAAACATGGAAAAGAGAGTCAAAATCAGTTTTAAAAACTACTTTCTCCTGTTAAGACCACTTTCAAGAGTATGCTGTAAATTTTAGTGTAAAATAAGTGACATGTAACGGGGTTTCTTTTAGAACCATTCACTCAAAAACACATACTTTTAATGGAAGTAGAAGAAGCTAATATTAACTTATAGTCACTAACTGGTTCCTTGTCAGCTATCATGGATGAAACATGTGTTGGAAATTGCTTATTATTTGTCTCTTTATCTGTAGTAGTAGGGGCGATTCCTCCATGTAGGAAGTGAGGAACTTCCTACAGTTCATTTTTACTTATTTCCAGTTCTCTACTTTTTAGGAGTTTAATGCGTGTTATAAAATTATGAGCGCAATGTATGTGCAATTGCCTAGGTTAGTTACTGTCAAGAGTTGACTGCTCTCGGTCGCTCCAGTAGCACTCCAAAGACGATGGACACTGGTTTTTCTACCGCTTGCTGAGGAATCTCTGTGGTCATCCTACAGACAGACAGGTGGGGGTGGAAGGGGCAGTGCAAAGGAGTGGGGAAAGGTTACGAAGATCGGCGAGGATTGAGGAACCAGCGAGACTTTCCTCAATCAGCGATGCCAACCCCAACAAATTGTTACTAAACCAAGCACAATTTGATCTTTGTTGGCACTTAGCACCATTTCTAGCATAACCTGCAAACGCCAATCCCTGGGAGAGGGGAATCGAATTCAAAGGAATATTTTTTCAGGAAATAAAAATAAAATTATGTCCAAATCATATTTCAACTTCACCAGCGGACATGTTTCAAACGAAAGGGAGTATGCCGATCCAGCGGAAAGCTTTTATACAACCATGTCACAATCCATCTTCTATCTTTTCTTCATCCTGCCTGATTTAGTTTGTCAGGAGATTTTATGGTAGGAAATCTGTAGAAAGTTGGGGGCAAACAATTTTTCCAAACCTTTTTATGTTCGATGTTGAACCAATGTCGTTTGTTGCACCATTTTAGACAATTTTGGGGGGAAATTTACACTATTACATAACTGTTAAAAATAAGTAATGCAGGTTCAAAACTCTAGAAAAGCAGATGCAGAATTACAATTATCCGAAAAAATTAATAATAAATCCTACCACAATTTAGAAGCATTTAGAATAATTTCGAAGTTTAAGCAACACTTTTTATTATCGTCAATCCACACGACAGGGAGCGGGAAGAAAGTATAAATTCTTGCAAAATCTGAAATATTGTCAGTTATATTTGTCGATTTTTATAGGTTCACATTTAAATATTTCGTAGTTCAAAGTGAGGAGCAAGGGCCCCTTGCCACACCTTGAGGATGGGCCTGCAGCTAACATTCTAAATGCAATGGGTAGTACAAGCAAGACATGTGGATGTAATTGAACCTTGGTGAAAAACTAAGTAAACTTTAGAAAGCTTTTGTGCTACCACTTGATGGTACCATGTGACTGAGAAAGTGCTGTGTATTTTTTATTTTACACAAATAATTTGTACTATATTTTATATTTGGCCTCACAAAATGTTATATTATATATATATATCAAAACACAAACCTATCTATACTCTAGTTTTCAGTACATTGGCCCAACATAAAAACCATACGTTGAGCCAACGTTGGAACCACGACCAAAATTACTGTTGCCCAATGGTATGTTCTTACATTTAGCCAACCATTTTCAGTACAGTTGGCCAAGACACTTTTACTTTTGGTTATTTGGTATGAAGAAGAATGAAAACGCTCTGGCACTGTCATCCAATTTTTAACCCTAAGGGAGCAGAGGGAGTGTGAGTGGAGTAATCAGCAGCTTGTAATGAAATCCTGCCCCTGTGTTGGCAAAATCACCATCACATTTATTCAGTGACAAGTGTATGTTATGAACAGGAAAAGCAGAGATGTAATATTTAACATTCCATTTTTTTATTTTTTGACAATGAAGCAAGGGACATGGTGGGTACTAGGGCACAAGTGCCTTTGTCTTTCACTTTAGTTCACAAGTTTGCCGAGATCTTTATTTTTAGCATGACTGTAGCGTGGAATTTCATTCCTAACTAATCTTTTTTTTTTCTTATAAGTAGATGGTTGATGCTTGAGAAATACGAGGCACATGTAAAAGAAAAGGGCCAATAATTTTTTATTTGGGACTGGCAACACTGACGAAGCTGTGTGTGCACGGAAGCATGCTTTAGTATTCTGTGTCTGCAACAGAGGCATATTTCTCAGTGTGAAGGTGTGTACGTGTGAGTAGCAGGAAGTTGAAATGACTGCTGTACATAATAGAAAATCCCGCCAAATGCTAGGCGAGGTCGGTGATTAGATTCCTCAACGCAAAAGGACTGAGTGCAACTGAGATTCATCGGGAATTATGTGCCGCCATTTACGGACCAACAGTAATGAGTGAAGGAAAGGTAAGACAATGGTGCCATGCTTTCGGGAAGGATGTTCAAATGTTCATGATGACAACCGGAGCAGCAGGCCTAGTGTTCAGATGGATGACCTTGTGCAACGTTTTGATGAGAAAGTGTGATCCAATCGCAGTTTCACCATTACTGATCTAGGCAAGGAGTTTCCTGAAGTGTCTGATGAAACATTGCACCGAATTGTAACAGACAATCTGGGTTATCGGCAACTGTGTGCAAGGTGGGTGCCAAAAATGTTGACAAACACTCACAAAGATGAAAGAATGAAATCAGCACGTGATTTTTTGGCCCACTGGGAGAATGATGGGGATTACTTATTTGCTCACATAGTGATGGGAGATAAAACCTGGATATCGTATGTCACTGGTGAGTCGAAGCAGCAATCCATGCATTGGTGTCACTCTGGTTCACCAAAACCGAAGAAATTCAAGCAAACACCATCACATCGCAAAATCATGGCAACAGTGTTTTGGGACCAAAAAGGTGTAATCCTTGTGGAATTCCCGAAACCGGGACGAACCATCACAACAGATGTGTATTGCCAAACACTGTCTAATCTGCGACGTGCCATCCAAAAATGGCCAAGAGGAATGTTACGGTCTGGAATTCTGCTTATTCAGTACAATGCCCGCCCACACACACCTGACTGTACTGTTGCGACAATTCAAAAATTCCAATGGGAACGTTTTAATCACCCACCATACAGTCCCGATCTTGCTCCAAGTGATTACTTTCTGTTCCTTCACCTCAAAAAGTGGCTTCCTTAGCAACATTTCGATGATAGTGAAGTTCTCAAGACAGCAGTTCTCAACTGGCTGATATCCCAGGTGGCAGATTTCTATGCAGAGGGTCTACGTAAACTTGTTCCACAATACCAAAAATGCTTGGAGCGTCATGGTGACTATGTAGAAAAATAGTCAGGGTATGCACTTGTATAGCATCAAAATAAAAATGTTCTCGCTTGATTTTATTCTGTAATAACCAATTGGCCTTTTTTTTTTTTTTTTTTTTACATGCCCCTCGTATATTGCACCTATGCCAAAACCACATCTCCATGGCCGTGCAGTCTAAGGTGCTGTGCTTTGTGCTCCGACTGCGGAATGGCTGGGCTCAAGTCCACCTGGGTTCAGTCTCTGGGTTATCTGTCTGTGTATAGGACTGGTGGCAACCCACCATCGTGAGGAAAATCTCTCAAATCTCCTATAACAGCTGGGGGTTCGACGTGCTGACCTCACATCACCGGTTGAAGAACTCCACACCTCTAGGTAGGATTGTGGGAGGGAGACTGGCAGTTGGGAGATAGGCCAAGGCCCTTCCAGGGCTGTTGAGCCATGGTTTATTATAATATTATATAGGGTGATCCATAAAGAACGCCAGATTTGAAGTTGCTATAAATGAAATTTATTTTTGGAAAAAAAGCACAAAACACATACCATTCTCTTCAGGAGATATTAAGGTTTAAACATGGCAAACAATATCAGGCATATGACCCCTCCCACTAGCCCTACACGCAATCACTCTGTCCATGAAATTCACCATGAGCCGATCACACATTTCCCCATCAAGTGTGTTGAGGACACGTCGAATTTCTTGCTTAAGTTCTAAAAAATTGCAGAGTTTGTTCTGGTAAACTTGTGACTTTGTGTACCCCGCAACAAAAAGTCACATGGTGTCAAGTCACAAGATCGAGGTGGGAAGGTTTGGTCTCCTCGCAACGAGATTATTCTGTCCGGGATCTTCTCACGCAGCAGATTGATTGTTTCTTCTGAAGTGTGGGAAGTTGTTGGAACCATACATTTTCGATGTTCATTTGATCCAAACGAGGCCAAAAGAAAATCAGTTAGCATTGCACGGTAACGAATTCCATTCACTGTCAGAGCATTTCCTTCTTCGTCTTCAAAACAGTAAGGACCAACCAAACCTCCACTCCAAATCCCACACCAAGCGGTAACTCTCTGAGGATGCATTTCCTTTTCCTGAATCACTCTTGGGTTCTCAGATCCCCATATTCGGCAATTCTGCTTGTTTACGAACCCGTTTAAATGAAAATGAGCTTCATCGCTGAAAATGATGCGCTTTGCGAAACCCTCGTTCTCTCGTTCCCTTTTGTAACGACCCTGCGTGGTCATCACATGTAGCTATCCTGCGTGATAGCCATATTCTTTAATATATAATTATTAATGCTTGAGAAATGCCCTGCGAGGCTTACGCTTTTGATTTATCTTTTATCTAATTTTGAGTGCATTGTTGTTAAGCATGAAACATATATTGTTGTAACACACAGGTTTTGGTTAAAGGAAGCATGCTAAATACCCTGCGTGGTTTACGCATCCAGTTATCTTTTGTGCAGTAATTGTTGTTTAATTTGTAACTTGCATTGTCGAATCTCTTTATCTTGTAATTTCTTTAATGTAACGTGTTCAGTTTAGCACACAAGTGTTAAGTTTATATCGCCACATGCTAGTGGTTTTTACAATGCTAAACTTGATATTTAATAACGCACGAGTTGCATCTCGTGAATTGAAGGGAGTTTGCAACGCTGCAGCCAGCTTAGTTCCGATCTTCTCCACCCGCCTCAGTGCTGCCACCAAACAGTATATAAACAAAGCAGCGAGGCCCGGAGCTGAGTCGACTGCCAGATGCCGACTGCGAAAGACCTGGTTCCCAGATCTAGTCTGGAAGTTTCCCCTACCAGGATCCAATAGCTTCCTTGAGAAGGAAGGAGGAGAAAAGAAAAGCAGTTTTCCTACCTACCTGGTCTGCCCCATAAGAGCTTGATGTGCTACCCTTGGGTCGTGGCGGCCCAAGCCCAAGTCTCCTGGGTGCTTCCAGACCTACCCTTTGTACCTTGCCGTCTCTTGCTACTGACTGGACATGCCAAGGGACCGAACCGTTCCCTTGTCGTAGCTGGATTGACTTTGCGGCGTCCTTTCACACCAACACCTTTGTGAAACCGCGGGCCCCCTTGGCCCGTCCCTCGCTATTGACGCTTTCGCATGTTGTCCCCAGACAGGGTGGCACGTGACGGCTACCCAGGTTCCTATTGGTTACCTGTATTAGTGGGTCCCCCCCTAAATTAGATAAGAATACTAATACTGCCCAGGTACCTCACTGAGGAGGATTTAAGAGCGTATGTGCTAAACTGTTATTTACATGCGTGTATAAATATAAATAAACTTTTACAAGTTGACCTTTGACCTTTCCATACTAAACCCCGCAAGCCCTGAGATACTTTGAGTCCATGTCTTCGGCTGGCTACTAGCTAGCATATATGGGTACACTTTTGCACCGCTCCGTGGTGTAGTGTGCAGTGCTCCGGCGCGCGGACGTTGCACTTTCAAGGATCCAGTCAACAAATTGCCGTCGTTTTCCATGATCCGCTGGTTTCAGTTCCTGCGTGAACTGCACTTTGTACGCGTGCAAGTGCAGATCTTTCGTCAAGATTCTTTGCATTGTAGTTGGCGCCATATGCAGTTCTTGAGCACGACGGCGATACGATTTTGCAGGACTCACAGCAACAGAATCACGCACAACAGCAACGTTTGCTTCACTCCAGCGACTTCGAGGGCGTCCAGGGCTTTTGATGTCTTCTGTTGATCCGTTTCTTCAAGTTGCTTGATCAAACTACGAACAGTTGATTCGTTCGGTGCATGAAGATGACCAAGTATCGTACGGAGTTTCCGAACAGTCACCGCGAAACTTTCACCATTCTTGTAGTGCCTTTTGACAATCAAAACAAGCTGTTTCTTACTGTACTTTTTCATGGCGTTAGCAACACACACAAACAGTAGAACAACTCAAACGCTTCTCAACACAAAACCTCAATGATAACTGATAACAACAATCGCACAAACAATGCTGCCAACCAAACAAAAACAGTATGGCGTCCTTTTCAAATCCGGCGTTCTTTATGGATCACCCATTATAATGCCAAAACCATGAATGTGCTAAATATTACTTTGAGATAAAAGCATTTTAACATTCAATGTCCTGGGAAAAAACAGGTTTTAAATTTTCATCAGCAGTGGCACCAACTTGTGAGGTAAGAGTCGCCAATAACTTTTCGTGTTATTATTATTATTTCATTATATTTGTTATTGTTATATGTGGTGGGTTGCTTATTGAAGTAACTAAATGACAGGTTACAAAATAAATAAGGATGCACTGTTGGTGTGCATTAATATCATGATACATGTAAAGGAGGGTTTGAGAGATTTTTTTGTGAACTCATAACGCCAGTATTAGACCTCACCCAATGTTTTTCAAAGGTTTGTGCCCCTGGTTATCAGTAAAATGTGCACCTACATATGACTGTTTACTAGGGCATATGAGTTAACACAGGAATCTATCAACAAAAAATATTCAGAAACTGCACTAGGTGAAAAGTCAAAATTTGCACATTCGTGGTTTTGGCACTGATGCAACAATGGAAATAAAAATACAGATGTTACTAAAGAAAAAGTGTTCCTACCTTGCCTAACGTGAGAGACCCATAGTGCAGTACCCTTCCTGCATACAGAGGTTCTCCATCGATGCTTCGGCCTACTTCAAGAGCTCCTTTTGGAACTTCTCCATTTGCTGCTGCCTGCCATAGAACTGTCGCATGACACAGCACCTGGAAATTTAAAGGTGTGAATCAGACTTGCGACTTAACAAACAAAATAGATACATTTCAACTGGAATAACAAAAAAGATTGCACAAATTTTAATTAGGGAGCCTCACAATCTTGTTAGTCACATGGTACCACACAGAGGTAGACAAAACTAAAAGTAATTCAAGCACAAGCTCATTTTTCTCTAAATTTAAAGTACAACTTTTAACATCAAATTTATAGCTAGACATAAGCAGTAGTTTATGGAATCCCAGTGTTATCTTCACATTTCAGTAGGCTTATTAAATATATCTACATAGTATATACCACTGTGCTAGGGTTACCAGACGTCCGGATTTTCCCGGACATGTCCTACATTTTTGCCTTATGTCCGGCTTCCGGGAGGAATTTGAAAAATATCATAAATGTCCTACATTTTGAGCGTCACATAATATTAATTAGGAAAATACGTGATTCAGTTAAAGTGAAATTATGCAAGTTACAAGTCTATGGACTATGCTCCCAGACTCAATACTGAAATTTATTTTGATTCAGTTATAGAACAAAAATCGGAAGCAGTTAAGGAACAAAGTTTTGGGGGCATATTTTGATGATGTTACTGTTCAGTGCCTGAGTGAAATTTCTTGCCTTGGGGTTTATACTGATGGATGGTGTTTCCCATTCTTATTCAATATATAGAGAACAAAGTTATTGAACTAAAATCTAGATAAAACTTCTGAAACCATTTCAAGTTATGGCAATTGCTCAATATTTGTTTGCCATTCCAGGTCATAATGAAATAGTACTTTCATTACCATCAGCACAACGGAGTCATGATATAATTATTTTTTTTCAAAAAGTCTGTAAAATTTGGTACTGGGGTTCAGTATAATTTCAAAGAGTTAGGTATTGTTGGAGAGGAGAAGGACAGTCCTGACATAAAATAACTGTGTTACCACTCTTACCTGCTCAGAAAGTAGATTTTTTTTAAAAAAAAGAAAGTAATAAAAACACTAAGTTGCTGACCAAGGCAGTTCATTAAGAAATAAAAACACTTAACAAGTAACTGTCTGAACATAAAACAAACTTTAACTTTCTCAAAATTGTGCCGTTGATGTCACAAAAAATGAGGCAAATGTTAATATTAAACTATTATATGTTTCAAGACAATTTAAAACCTTACCATTTCATAGTATGTATGCAGAACTACATGAATATATCGTCCCTATTTAATACTTAAGATCAGTATGCCACTACAAGGGTGATTTATATCCCAAAGTAACTTACCATTCTGAGTACTGTTGGAAAATGGCCAGACACATATAAAAGAATGAACCTCCCTGATTGCATACAATAATGATGTAACTTTGTATTCAAGAGTTTTCAAGGAGGCACAGTGGTTCAGGTTCCATTTTAAGCTGTAGGTTCAATCTGAATTAGCATATCTGAGAATAAAGTGGACAATCAAAATTTTACCGAGAGAGAGCCAGATTTTTTCAATGATTTTTTTTTCCACCTCATTTTTAGGCCACCATGCAATAGGACAGTGTTTCTTTCTTTCTTTCTTATTTTACTTCATGTGCATGTTGACATGTCAAATTCAAACAATAAAAATTATATCATACTATTAGATTCTCTTTACAAAATATGTGTAAAAGTACTCCAGTTGTGTGAGTGCTTACACACTACGTAGATATATTTAATAAACCTACTGAAGTATGAAGTTAACACTTGAGGAAAAGCCATTCATTCAAAAAAGCTGATATTTTTGCAACTACTGCTTGTGTCTAGTTATGAATTCCATGTCGAAAGTTGTATTTTGAATTTAGACATGTCTTTTTACAGTAGAGTTATAAATGATAGCTATGAAACACTTTGGGGAAAAAAGCCCAATTAAAAAAGCCACGGAAAAATCTCTTGTTTTCTCTCTCCAAAAAAAGCAGGTTGTTTTCCGACCACTTCCAACTCTACAGTGTACCCCCCCCCCCAAATTTTTGTGAGGAGTAGAGCACCCCCTAACCAAAAGTGACAAGATTTTTAAAACAACAAGACGGGATACTTTCCGGAACAAAAAAATGTGACTGCAAAATGTACACATTTTAATATAAAAACTGTTTTATCATAAATGCTTATGTTTGAAAACTAATTAAATAAATATGTACTGTGTAAAATAATATGGTGATATGCACTGCACTCCAACCAAGCAGTTTTTTTTAAAATTAGAAGTCATTCATATTTTGGGATATGAGAGATGTGGTAGTAAATAATTACAGAGAAACTCAGAACTCACGTTTTCCGTGAAGCTGTTTTTAGTTTTGGTGGCCACTGCGACCATCCTCATTGGTACTTGTTGCGTTCATTTTACAATGTATAGTAATTTACTAATTTAATGCATATTTTCATTATTTTATGCATTAACTGCAAAATACGTATTTATACACAAAAAATTGAAACTTTATTTTGTCTGGAAGATGTTATATAAGTACATTTTATGTTTTTACCTTAGAAATATGTGTTTTATGTGCTAAAGATAAAATAATGAAATATTTAAAGGTGAAATTCATACTTATACCCAGTGGGGGACCTTGGACCTACAATATATGTAGGGGATATTACCAAAGTTTTTGAGAGAAAACAGAAAATTCCAAGTGTAAATTTCTTCGTTGAATATTCTGACTTTGTTGTCATATTGAATGGTGCCCTAGGCCTCAGGTCCCTTTGCCTACTCCTCGCTACGGACCTAGTACCACGATGGAACAGGAATTAAACAATATGAACTTGGGCCCATTGTAAGCGACACTAGCACTCAAGTGGTAATTTTAATTGAAAATGAAAATGCGTACCTCGTATTGATACTTTGGCAGTTCCTTTCCTCTCCAGCTGACAAATGCAGCTCCCTCCCTTGGTATGACTTTTGCAGGCAGAATATCTCCGCTGTGGTTTGCTCTTCCTATGTAGATGTCACCATCTTCATCCTTTCCTGCTCGCACGGCTCCCCATGGAAGTTCACCATGGCTCGCAGGCACCCAAAAGTGATCTGAAAGATAAGAAATTAATATTTAAACACCAGACAATACTATGAGATCAAAATGTTATGCAAGTACAAGTATATAAACAGAGTGATCTTCACCAGGTGGTGAAATTAGTTTTTGAGCTATTTTCACCAGGTTTTAAACTGTGCATGTGCATAATCTACAACCTGGCCTGGCATGTTGCACGTGGTTTAGTTGTTGGCATGCTTCAGTGTGAATTTATTTTCATGCAGGCAACAAGCGCATTTCTTTCTGCATGTCATGGACTTGAAAGAAATACTGAAAGGTGTTCTGATATGGACTGTTCCTTCTAATATGCCACATGATGTAGGAATGAAGGTAAATTACATTCCTAAATGATTTCGCTGTTAGGTTATGCAGGTCAGGTTTCCGACTTTTACCATTAAAATTAAGGCTGTAAATACTTCCAACAGCTGATCATGTGATTTCTGGTCTTGAGCACTTTCTGCTATCCTCACCACCTGATGAAAGTAGTCACGGGCATGAAAATGTCTGAATTTAAGCATACACTCATCAGACAACGGGATTTTTTGACCAAATGAAAGAACAAACAATTCTTGCAATATGAATCTAATAGGTGGTCGAAAAGCACATTGAGTATTTGACTCATAATCCCTTCATTAAACCTTCTGGGTATGAGGGAGCTTAACAAAAACTTTCGGGGTGTAAGGGGGTGACCTGCTGAGCAGGCAGACATCCAAAAAAAAGTCAACCTCACTTCCCCATAGTACACACAATTAATTGCAATCTTGCAGGCCCTAAAATTTAGCCTCAATCTTGAATCACTGCTATCGTTTATTTCATACATAATAAAGCTAAAAGGTAGAAAATATCTAAATACAAAAACTGACGAGAAAAAGCCACATGATATGAAATTTATGGGTGCCCAACTAATGAAGTATGGATCACTACGGGTGGATCATTTCACGATTATGTATTGTAAATGCTGCTCATATTTGCTTTGTACTCGCAAGGTAATAAGCGGAGCAGGTAGGTATCCTATTAATTCCTATATTAAGACTATTAACTGTGTTTTGTTTTACGTGACTCATGGGCAATGGCATATGATTGTTTGATTTTGGGTGTAGGAAGTTCAATCTCAGGTAGGTATCCTATATAAATAAGGTTGTTGGTTTTTGGTGATAGAAATATAACATTAAACTGTGGGTATAATTACAAATTAGCTTTTCTGTGAATAAAGTTAACTTATAACATTTTTAAACTTTTATTATTATTATTATTATTATTACAACTTTAATAATCATCCTTCTCTCAGTCCGGCATTTGCTAGACAATATTGTGAACTCGCGGCTGAAGAAAATTAGTTTCCATGCAAAAAGGGAGGAACAGCAATATTAAAACACTTAATTTAGTTACTAATTATTTGGAGTATTAACGAAGTTAGTTACTAATATCAAAAAGTAATTAGTTACAGCTAGTGTTACTTGATAATCTTGACACTTGTTATGTAATTGATTCGTTACTTCCAAGGACTGGATATCAGCCAAGGTCGCTAAAAGGATTTTTTCTCAGGGGAATTGTAGTGCTCAGAGTGGGAAAAACGTGGAGTGATGATATCACCCAATTAAAAAATGCTCACATATCTTTCCACTACTAGGAATATTTTCGGGGATTCCCACCACCCACTGAATGTTCTCCATGTTTTCCACCGGTCCCCGTGGCGGAGTGGTTAGCACATCGCGCACCATGGGTCCCGGGTTCGAATCCCGGTATGGGCATGGATGTTTGTGAGTGTCCATCAATTTGATAATTTCATCTCATCACCATCTTCGCAAATTAGGCACAAAAAGCGAAGTAAAATCAAGTAAATCAAACAATCCATGTTGTCCATACAAGTTTCCGCTCAACTTTCCTCACACTGGGTAAAGATTAGTGGCGTAGCGTTATAGTACGCCCATACGCCCGGCGTTCCCTGATTTAAAATTTTAAAATACATAAATGCTGTAAATATAAAGTAAATCTTGACTAATTTCATATATGCTTGACCTTCATGGCATTATAATAGCTATTTTTCGCGAACCGCTTGCAACGCTCCACTAACAACACTCGTTCCAGCATTTTTTCAATGCCTTTCCTGCCTGGACACCGGGCAGGTTCGGCGGGAAAGCTTGGACAGGCTAGGCACGCGCGCAAAAGCTCTATCATACGCCAACGTATGGAACAGAGGGCTACGTGATTGGTTCATGTGACCCTTCCTGTCTTCTGAAGCAGACGACAGCGGTAGAATTCCTACCCGGTTCTTCGCCCTCGTGCACTCGTGCTATGTGATGATACAATACGCAATATTGACTGACGTAACTTTACCGAACTCAAATATACTATTTCTTAATGACCATTGCATTGTATAATGTATTGCACGAACAGCGATATGTATTAAAAACTAAAAGATCAACAAAGTTTTTGTCAAATAAGTCCTCGTGGTAGAAGTTCAGCCTGTGCCTGCTCTACCACTTAACCCGCAAAACTATTCTTATTTTATTATTATTATTTTTTTTGTTAGTATCTAACTGCTTAATATTATGTCAATGGAAATGTTTAGCATTCATTTGAAAACTCTTAACATCGAATGGTCTATGGACAAAATTATTTTAAATACGTCAGTAAAGTGTACGATAGTTGGATCATCCACCCACCTCCGTGTCAGAGTGTTTTGCACAGCGCGCCAAGACGACAGAGGTCCCTGGTTGGAATCCCGGCCTTAGCACGGGTGTTCTTTATGAGTGTCCTTTCATCAACTTCATAAATATCATCACTCATATTCATATTCGCGATTAACCAAAAGTGGTAGAAAAGCGAAGTAAAATAAACCAAATCAATCAGTAGTTGGATCACCCACAACAATGACGTCTACTGTTGTTCAGAGGCGCTTGTGATTCAGGTAGGTTTTCTGATGACTTGCGTCATACCGAAAAGTATAAAACACCAGAATTCAAAACATTTGTTGCATAGTGAGGCATCTCATTTCCAAGCTAAAACATGCATAGATGATGTTTTATTGAAAACTCAGCTGACTTCAGGCAAATGAACAATACCTGTGGCGACTAATTCCATAAGTAAATTATTTAGCAAAAAAGGGCCGACCTTTCCTTCGGTTTGGCGTTCCCAGCCGAAATGGCCATGCTACGCCACTGGTAAAGATTCATCCCCAGATAGGGATTTCCATACCAGCTCTTGGGGTGCGGGCAGAGTAAGAAGTCTTATCTTGCCCTTCACTTATAAAAGCTCACATTCTACATTTTATTATTACTACTATTGTTTTACAAATTAAAGAATTGAAATCGAATTTAATATACCGTGCTGTTAAACTTCAGACTGAGTCCGCTTATCAAACTGTAAACCGAATTCGACTTGCTTCCTTTCCATAAACATCAATTAGTTTGTTAACGAAAAGTTCTTTTTTCCTTTTTTTGCACACTTTAACAACGATATCATAGTATAAGATTCCACTTAATCTTCTGTCTTTCGTAGCACCCCTCCATCATGTTTTTACTCCACAATTTCACTATTCGAATTACATTAAAATTTCCGATATCGCAGGGGAGCAAGTGCTCCCTGCTCCCCCTTTTCTACGAACGCCGTTGACAATTAACATTACTAGTGAATTTTAAGTATTTATTCAATAATGCTCTTATTTCTATAACAAGTAAACATCTGCAGAAAATCTATTGACTGAAACTTTATTTTTTATTTATGAACTCTCGAAAGAAATATTATGAAACTAAAACGAATACATTACGTGGTTTCTAAAATATTCGACTACCTTTTGCATTTTTCTTGGAAAATGGTATCTATATTGGATATCATCTAAACCTGAAATGTCTACGCAAGAACATTTTGAGGTACTAATACTAAAAATCACCATCGCACGCAAGCAAAGAAATTTCCAGAACAAACACGTTTCTATTTCTATTATATTGTGAACCCAGGACTTGTTTTATTTTTTTTAATTATTGCATTTTCTGTAAAATATTTTAAGAATGAAACGTAACACCGGAAAGAGTAAGGCCACAGAACTCAAACTTTAGTCGCTTATAAGGTAAAGAACTGGAGGATGGGTAAAGAGTAAGTATCAGAAATATTGATATATTGAAGATGGAACTTCCTCCAGCAAATTTATGAAGAAAATATGGTAAAAAATACTGATAAAGGCAAGAAATGTCGTCAAATAGTGTTGTACAAAATGCGTTATAAGTATCTATAAGTATCTTCAATTATCTCGTAGTCAACGCAGCAGTTGCTTCAAACGTAATTGCATTATTTATTCTTCCTTGCTCTGTTTGGTGTATGAATTAACCAAAAGTTTGTTTTTATTTTTTTGTTAATATTTTGGACTTTTACTGCTTTCCATTACTGATACACTCGTTCTTTTTCTGATGAAAGTATCTAACTGATTTCATAAAAATCAATAACATTGCTGCATACCTATGATTTTTTTCTAAATTCCGCTAATCAACCTGACGTCATCTTGCATCAGTAGTAAATATTCTGATCGACCAACCTGCATGTACTTATCTTGATTATGCGCGGACATCTGGCAAAATGGCCCGCGATTACAGTGACAAACGGTGCTGCCATCTGTTATCGAAAAATTACCGCGAAATCAGCTTTAGTACGGCCTTAAGCTAGAAAAAATGCAAAAGGAAATGCTTGCGTCTAAAGCGGCCTTACACACTCTGTTCATAGTTTCATTTTCACGGATTACAAACTTACAAACTGAATTAGAGAATTTCACTGTAAATAAGAAATAAAGACTAATTTAATAAATGAGAAAATACGTCTTGAACAATTAGCGTCGCTCCTCTGCCACTTTTGGCTAATAGCGAATATGAAGATGAGTGATGACATTATAAAATTGATGAAGGGACAATCACAAGGAATGCCCAGATTAGGATTTTAACCCGGAGACTCTGACGTCTTAGCGTGCTTTGCCAAGCACTCCGCAACGCAATGTTGGCAAAATTTGTGTCTTTTAAAGAAACAGTTATTTGTTTTACATGTTTAAAACAGTGTTTAACACCGCAGTACATGCTCTAAATTCTGAAACGTAACTACACGCGCGGGGAGTGTTGCGCTCAGCGACATAAAATCACAAATACTGTATTAAATTTTCAGCATTTTTTTCATTTTATACACCACTGAACATTTGGCTACACATCCGTATTCATTCTTCTGTAATAATTACCATTGTCTCGTTCACGAAATGAAGGTTATGCAATTTTGTGCAACTGTGCCTGATTTTTCCGTAACGCCATTACACGCGCACGAAGCGTGGCGGTTCCCGAAATATTTTGCTAAAAAAATATTAATTTTCAGCATTACATGTATGATTATTTGTTTGCTTTGTCAATCAGCTCGTTTATCAGGTCCGAAATTGACCTCTCCTCCGCCTCTCAATCATTCTCGCAACAACAATTCGGACAGTAGCATAGGTCGAGGGAACTATACTGAACGCAACTCGTGCTGGCGGCTGGGAAACAGCGAATCAACAATCAGTTGAATTTTCTTCGTGTGAGATCGGGCATTTTCGAGTCACAAGGTATCGAACGTTATTCGCTGGACGAAACAAATGAGCGTTGGGTCCACCACATGTTGCCAAACGTACAGTAAGGCGAGAAAGAGTCTTCTCGGCAACGGTATTGTCAGCACCAGAACAGTGTTGCCACATGAAGGGAAATTTCCCTTTTGCAGGGAAATTCGGACCGTAATTTGAGCCAAAAGGGAAAAGGGAATTTCGATGAAAAATACCACAATTGCAGGGAAATTTTTAAGGTAATCTCACTACATTATTGCAGTTTATGTTAATTTCGAATTTCATATCCATATTTTTGCTATTCCTACTTGTTTCTGCTCCTGTAAGTTTATTGTACGTTGCTTTTATGCATCTTTGGATAAATAGTAACGATGAGGATTAACGATTAAATGGATTTCTGACCAGGATTCAAACCTGGGACATCTGGTCAGGAAGTGATGAAACTGAAATGTGATTTTTTTTAAAAATATTTTTTATTCAAGAGAATAACGAATTCAACGGAATACTTTACTACGTACTACTACTGCTTCCACCACCACCACTAATAATGCCGCTACTACTACTAATTATTATTATTATTATTATTATATAATCCCGTGCGGGGTTGCTAGTCCCCCATCGGGCGCCTCCCTAGGTGGCGGATATGGGAATGCCCTCCAGATATGGAGGGTACCGGGAAACCGGGGCGGACCAAAACTAGCAAAAGAAGGGCGGACCAGGCTCAAGAGCTGTAGTGAAAGCAACTGGTCTAAGGGACGGAAACCCGAATCAAATGACATGGGGAGATGGCCCCATAGCCCTGGTAGGCGACCATCTAGGGGAGTAAACCCCAACAGAAAAACCCCTCCAAGGGTTAAATTGGTTGAGCGTTAGGCTGACAACCTCACCTCGTAAAAAAGCAACTTGTTAAGAAACCTGCACATCAGCCTCGGATATGGATGGGAAACACAGATGACGAACTAGGCAAGAACAAGGTACATGATTGGTCCATAGCAACATGGAACGTCCGAACAATGTTAATACCAGGTAAAATGCAAGAAATAGCCAATGTAATCACACAACGCAAAATTGATATTGTAGCACTACAAGAGATCAGATGGCAAGGGCATGGTAAAATAGACAGAAAAGATTACAGCGTATACTATAGCGGAACAAAAGAGAAAACAGGACAATATGGAACAGGGTTTATAATAACAAAAAACCTAAGAGAAAGAGTTCTATCATTCGAACCAATCAATGAGAGGATATGCAAAATAAGAATCATGGGTAAATTCCAAAATATTAGTATACTGTCGGTACATGCTCCAATCAATGAAAAAGAAGATCTAGAAAAAGAACAATTCTATGATCAACTAGAAAGAACAATAGAAAAAATAGCAAGATATGACATCATAATAATTGCAGGTGATTACAACGCAAAAATAGGAGTGAGAAATAGTGACAAAGACATAATTGGTAATCATTCCCTACACAAAAACAGTAATGAAAATGGCCTACTTCTAACACAATTCGCAATAAGAAATAGGCTGGTAATTAAAAGCACCTTCTTCCCACATAAGAAGATACATTTGGGCACATGGAAATCACCAGACGATGAAACAATAAATCAAATAGATCATGTATTAATAGATAAGAGACACTCCTCAACAATAATCGATGTAATAAGCCAAAGAGGACCAAATTGTGATTCAGATCATTTTCTGGTAAAAATTAAACTAAGAGCAAGATTAAGCAATAATCCAATCAAACAGAACATACGAAGAACAAAATGGAATTATACAAAACTTGACAACCAAGAAAACAAGGTGAATTATCAAACAGCAATTAAAAATAAGTTACAACAAAATACTCAAGAAGAAACAATAGAAGGGAAGTGGAAAAGAATAAAAAAAGTGTTAACAGAAGCTGCAGAAGAAGTAATAGGCAAAGAGAAAACATCAAGGAAGAAAGAGTGGTTTGATGGAGAATGTCAGCAAATAATTTACCAAAAAAATGTTGCAAGAATGAAGATGCTGCAAAGAGAAACAAGAAGCAGTTGTAACAAATACAAAGAACTAAGACAACAGGCAAATAATTTATGTAAGAAAAAGAAAAAAGAATGGATAAGAAAGAATATCCAAGAAATAGAACAACTTAGTCAACAGTCAGAGATTAGAAAGTACTATGCAGCAATAAAGAGAATAAATAAAGGATATCAACCCAAAGAGATAGGATGTAAAAGGAAAGATGGAGAGATAATAGGAGACAAAGAAAGTGTACTAGAAAGATGGACAGAACACTTCCAAGAACAATTATACAATGAAACATATAGAGAAGAACAAATAGAAAATAACGATGAACAAAACACAGAAGGAACACCAACAAGAGAAGAAGTTGAGAAGATAATAAAAAATCTAAAAAACAATAAATCACCAGGAGAAGATGAAATAACAGCAGAAATATTAAAATATTCAGGACCAAATATGATAGAAGAAATATACAAAATGATAAAACAAATCTGGCAAGAAGAACACATACCAGAAGCATGGAATAATGGAATATTGTGCCCAATACACAAGAAAGGTGACAAAACAGAATGTAGTAATTATAGAGGCATCATGTTACTTAATACAACTTACAAAATATTGACCAGCATCATACAAACAAGATTAACAGCAATAACAGAAAACATAATAGGAGAATACCAAGCAGGCTTTAGACAAGGAAGAAGCACAATAGATCAATTATTTATAATAAGACAAATAATGGAAAAACATTATGAACATAATATAAATCTCTACATGTTATTCATAGACTTTCGTAGTGCTTTTGATAGTATAAAAAGACACAAATTAATACAAATTATGACAGAATTACAAATACCTAATAAATTGATCAGACTAACAAACATGACACTGCAACGCACATATTTTAAAGTGAAAATATGGAGCGATATGGGTGAACTAACAGAATATAACACAGGTGTAAAACAAGGAGACGGACTATCTACATGCTTATTTAACATAGCACTACATGCAATAATAAGCAAAATAGACAAAAGAGGAACAATATTTACGAAACTCAGCCAAATCAACGCATATGCCGACGACGTAGTTATAATATCCAGAACAGAAGAAGAATTAAAGAGAACATACAGGATATTAGAAGAAGAAGCAAATAAAATTGGGTTACAGACAAACATGAATAAAACCAAATTCCTACTGCTGACTCCAAAACAAGATGGAAAACGTTACCACCAATTTACAATAGATGACAAGAAATTTGAAGCTGTAACAAACTTAAAGTATCTTGGAATGACGATAAATGACCAAAATAACATGCACGATGCAATTAGAGAAAGAACAAATGCAGGGAACAAAGCATATTATGCCAACATACAATTACTAAAAAGCAAGTTAATTAGCAGATATACCAAACTATTGATTTACAAAACACTTATTAGACCGGTAATAACTTACAGTGCTGAGGTATGGACAATGAGTGTAGAAGACGAACAGCAATTAAGGAAAACTGAAAGAAGAATAATCAGAAAAATATATGGACCAATCAAGGATGGAGATTTTTGGAGAAGCCGAAACAATGAAGAGATAAATTCCATCTTAAATCAAAAGGATATAGTAAGATTTATTAAAGCCAGAAGAATTAGTTGGATGGGTCATATAGAACGTATGAATAAAGACAGAATGCCGCGAAGAATTATGTATGAGAGAATGTACTCCACAAGAAGAAGAGGCAGACCCAAACTAAGATGGCGGGATAGTGTCATACAAAATCTACAAAGAATGGGAGTCCATGGATGGAGGGAGAAGATATTGGACCGAAATGCTTGGAGGCTGATAGTGCAGGAGGCCAAAGCTCACCCAGAGCTGTAGAGCCAATTGGTAAGGTAAGTAAATTATTATATAATTTGCTTAGGTGAAGGGAAAAATTGGTCCAAAAAGGGAAATTTTGCCCCTTGGAAAGGGAAATTTTGCCCTCATATTGTGGCAACCCTGCACTAGAAATCAGCAGAGGGTTAATGGTACAACAGCACATGCTGTCCTCAACGATGAAGTTTCCTGAAGGACCACCCACAGGTCGGAATGCAGGCGGGGACACAGTCATATAAAGACAACTGGCAAAAACAGAAGTACGCTTGGCAACGTTGCTTCGGGAGAGCGATGTGACCCCTTC
This sequence comes from Lepisma saccharinum, assembly GCF_977018435.1. Lineage (NCBI taxonomy): Eukaryota > Metazoa > Arthropoda > Insecta > Zygentoma > Lepismatidae > Lepisma > Lepisma saccharinum. The sequence continues at coordinate 80,676,950 of NC_139243.1, forward strand.
AGCTTTTACTTTGCAACTGAGGTTGTTGACACCCATCGGACCACACGCCCTCGAAAATGATTGGGGGACAGGACGCGCCAGAAATAGCCATCAAGGTCAACCGCCAGATGGAGTTGCGACCAGTATAACCATTGTAAGGAGATGGAGATGACACTTGCACAAGAGAATTCCTGCAAGGACACATACATCCAACAGAACCGCGAAATACAGTAAAACCTCGTTAATACGGACCCCGATAAGCCGGACTTAGCTTAATCTGGATAAGCAAAAGCCCCCCCCCCAAAAAAAAAGCAGAATGCAAGGTTTTAAATGTGGCTAGAAGTCAACAAGAGAACTTCCCAATGAACCACTGATGAAATTCTGTTTCCCGCAGACTTTGTACTGTATTGTATACTGTATTTAGGCCTATGCCCTTTAAATACACCATAATAAACGTGTTTTGTTGCTATAAACGGATTATTAATGCACTTTCTACTGTTCTTTTAGGTTATTTCAGTTTATCTGGACTTTCGTTGAACCGGTCAACTTATCCTCCCCATTAGTCCGGATTAACGAGGTTTTACTGTAATATCACAATTAGTTCTCTCCGAGCGGCGTTGTGCCGCCAACGCGTGTACTGCGGTGTTAATAACAAAAAACGCGTTTAAGAAATAAAACGTTTAAAAACACAATGCCAAGAAGACTTATTTTCTGAGAATAATGGTGGATAAGCAATCTATTGATCACCACAGACTATCAAATATCAAGTATCAAAATGCATTTTAAACAAGCATAAGAGAAACATGCTTAAAACGTGTGTTCGAAATCTTTGTCAAAAAGCAAACGTCGTCTGTTTTAAATGTTTAAAACTTGAACATAATCGAGCAATGTCGATTGAATTGCGAAGTTTGCAACTATGCTGCATACAGAAACGAACAACCGTATTACGTAGTGAGCCTACTGAAACTTGGCCTTGAGATGAAAGAAAAACAAGCGCTGGGAATTAAACCCGGGGTCAAGCGAGCTGGATGAATTTAACATGGACTCCCATATGGCGTGGGAAGCTATCGTCTGGAGTTCACGTGCCTCCTTGACTAGGCACACTGTGTTCTTTTCTAACGCTCGTGAAAGCAATTTAAAAAGAACAAAGTAGTAAATCCCTTCGTCACGTACAGGGTGAGTCAAAAGTCAGGTTACATAGTGATTTATAGTATATCTTCAATGCGAATGCATTTGTGCACGTGACGTTTCCAGTTCTCCGGAACCTTTTGCATAATCATGTGTGCACATTGCACAATGCATTCCTTCAGATGCTGAATGTTCTGAATCTTAACTGAGTAGACGAGCGTCTTTAAATGACCCCAAAGGACAAAAAAAATCCATTGGTCTGGAGACCGCTGTGGCCACTCAGGAAAATCACCCTTTCGTCAGCATCTTCCATTACTTACTCTGAAACGATACAAGAAAAACTCCCTATATAACCTGACTTTTAACTCACCCTGTTGATCAGTGGGCAGGAACGAGGGGTACAGGGGTACATTGCACCCCATTTTTTAAGGAGGATTCTGTACCCCCTAAATCCGTAAATTCAATTGTACCCCTGTACCCCCCTTAGATAATTTGACAGATGCAAGTTGCTACTATTATAAGAACATATTTCATTTCGCTCAATATATAAAGTGTATATTGTTTGTAACTTATAGCATTATTTTCCTTACCACAGAAATTCAAACCATTATAAACTTATTCTATTAAATTGTGCTTGTTACTAGTTAGTTCATTGACCTGTGGTCTTGGAAACCTCTTTAAGGAGATGAAAATTGTTTAAAATCTGTGTGAAACGATGAAGTTTACTCTCAGAAATTCACGCTCCAGACGAAAATTCAGGACAGTGCTCCTTTGCGTAAGGGGTGTACACTTTTCTAAAGAAGTGGTCGCGTCGATTCGAAGATACAAATATTCATCAGGAGAGATGACTGGCCTTCTTTTCTTTTCAATTTTTCAAATGGAATTTCTTGAAACGAAATGCTTACACAAACGAGACGAGACACGACAGACCGACTTGAGGGGAGGGGTACAATGTACTCCTGTACCTCACCCATAATTTTCATAACTTTGTAAGAGGGAAAAGTATGCTTTAACCTATATATTAAAGAGATAGACTGAGACAAGAAAAGTCTGTTTCCTCTGAAATTTCGAGATGAGACTAAAATAATTCTCTGCAAAATCAAAGCGAGACGATACTTGATGTCCGAGACGATCTCGTTTGAAACTCTGGTATCATATTTGAATAAATTGCTTAAAGTAAATTTAAATTACTGTGTGTCTTCTCCAAACATACCAAGCGCATATGTTATTGATTTTCTTTTCAAACAAGTCGTATATTTTGTTTACTGTAATTGCAGAGTTTCATTTATTCATGATATAATTCCGTATTTCGACGGCTCACAGCAGAAAAATGAAATTAAGAAAAGTTCTTGCTTTATTTACATATATAGGGTGATACTTTGAGTGGTGACACACGTATTGCTTATACTAAATATTTCGTGGGCCAGGACTAGTGTTGCCCACGGGACGAGACGGGACAGGCATTTAAAAATTCGAGACGAGACGAGATTGATCATGTGTCCCTTTGACAAACGAATATTTTCGAGACGAGACAGCATTTCACAGCATTTCCACGAGACGAGACAGGCCAAAGTCTCGTCTCGTGGGCAACAATAGCCAGGAAGAGATATCTCGTCTTGTAATTGAAGCGTCCCACATGGACAGTGCTTTGTTTTCCACTTTAAACTGCAGATTCAGTCCCGATTAGTCTATCTGAGCATGACGTGAATCTAGAATGAGTTTTAACAACGTCTGAGTGGAAACCGAAACAAAAATAAGCACAAAGAAGAACGAGAAGGACCTCACCACACAGGAGACGATATGATGCTGTGAAAATTCTCGACTCGTTTCATCGCGATATCATTCAAGTTTCACAAGCTGCTACATTCACAACAGTTGTTCAAAGTGGCGTCCCCCCAGCTTCGCTGCAGGCATGACATCGTCGCACAAAGTTCTGGCGTACTCGTTGGAACAACCCTGGGGTCGTTCGAACAATGTCACAGGCAGTGAGAATTCTTGCCAGGAGATCCTCTTCAGTCTACGGGTACTCCAGAACTTTGTGCGACGTTGTCATGCCTGCAGCGAAGCTGGGGGACGCTACTTTGAACAACTGTTGTGAATGTAGCAGCTTGTGAAACTTGTGTAGGTAATAAAATTATTACATCTTCATGCACCGATTTTCGCTTATAACTTTCGACTAAGTTGTTTCCGGACCAGGGTTCCATATCTCAAATTGATACATGTGCCCTTCTCCATCATCCCTGAAAGTTTGTATCATCAGCCCGGAAACACCCTGTATATATAAAATATAATATCATCCCCATCTTCCCAAATTAGCCTAAAGTGGCACAAAAAACGAAGTAAAATAAAGCAAGTCAATCAACCAATCTCTCATTTTATTTTTTGTTTCTCTCATTCTGGTCTTGTTCTTCTTTTCATCCTCTCATTCTTTCTTCCTCCTTTTTATTTTCTTCCTCTGATTCATCTTCTCATTCTCTCTTCTATCTGCTTTTCTTCGTCTCCTTCTCATTTCCTTTTTATCCTCTCATTCTCTTTTCTTTCTTTTCTCCCTCTGATTGTGTTCCTCATTTTCTTCTCTTCCTCTCATTCTCTTTTTCTGTCACTAATTTTCTTTTCTTTCTCTGATTCTCTTCTTCTTTTCCTTTTCTTCATCTCATTCTCTCTTCTCCCTTTCTTCCTCTGATTCTGCTTCCCTTTTTCTTTTCTCCCTCTGATTCTCTTTTTCTCATTTTCATTCTCTCTTCCCCCTCTCATTCCCTTTTATAACGTCGCCGTCTTGTAATCAAGGGGTCTCAGGTTCGATCCTGGTGGAGGCACACATTAAACTGTAGGTCCAGTCCCGATTAATAAACTTTGACAAACCCCTTTTTTATATAGCAATCGCCTTGTTTTACCACCATATTCTTAACTGCAAATAACTAACTATTTACGGTACGTGTAAACTTCACAATTTAATCATTACAGGAGAGATTTCAATGCAACAGTGTCTTATCAATACTAGTGCTGCTTGCTGTATTCCATGAGATTATTTTTTATTATTTTCTGTTGAAGCAGTATTAAACGTATTTTATGATTATTTATGTCGTGGTATAAAATAATTAAGATAGTATTCAATACATCATTTTATTGCTACTGCAAGTGCAGTTGAAATTGTAACCAATATCCACTATTTTATGATAGAGAAGTGCATAATACGCAGGAGATATGTGAAAATGATAATTATTGTTATTATGACAATTTGCTCGAGCATAATTTACTCTCAAACACAACCGTATCATGGGCGATATTCTCTGTAATATTTATTATTCTCTGTGGAGATAAAACATATACTTTGTTCGAATCCCGGCCTGGCCGGTTGACCTTGATGGCTATTTCTGTCCTCCAATCATTTGAGGGGGCGTGTCGTCCGATGGGTGTCAACAAACTTAGTCGCGAAGTAAAAGCTGAAGGGATTACATCACTCTCCCGAAGCAACGTTGCCAAGCGTACTTCTGCTTTTGCCAATTGTCTTTATATGACTGTGTCCGTCTGCATTCTAACCTGTGGGTGGTCCTTCTGGAAACTCCATCGTGCAGAACCACGCGTTCAGTTGAACCCACTGATTTCTGGTGTTGACCAAGAAAACTCTTTCTCGCCTTACGGTACGTTTGGCAACATGTGGTATACCCAAAGCTCATTTGATTCGTCCCGCGAAAAACGTTCGGTACCTTGTGACTCGAAAATGCCCGATCTCAGTCGAAGAAAATTCAACTGATCGCTGATTCGCTGTTTCCCAGCCGCCAATTGGAGTTGCGTTCAGTATAGTCTCCACGATTAGCCAAAAGTAGCATAAAAGCGAAGTAAAATTAACCAAATTAATAAAAAAGGCCCGTGCTTCTCAAAAAGTAATAACATGCTTAGAACATTGACATCATCTCCCAACATGGACGACAAGGATTAGGGAAGATTAAACGTACGGTGACATAAATGAACTTAAAAGCTTCTTCTAGCACCAAAGCGTCAGAATGAAGGCGGCTTCGAGAATTCGATTGATTAATTTAATTATTTTACTTCGTTTTTATGCCACTTGTGGCTAATCACGAACATGAGAATGAATGTTGAGAGGGGTGAAGTGACAATCACAAACATTATTATACTGGCTGAGTGTCCAATCTAGTGTGCAAAATGCAGTCCAGAGAGTACTATACCCTGTCTCAGTTTTCTCTGGAGCAAGCGAACGAAAACAAATTGATGCGCAAGTAGTGACGCGACACGCCTCCACCAATAAATACGTGAGAAGGAACGGGACTACATGGAGAATGGAAAGCAGGTTTCTAAAGGTCCAGGAACGCATAAATTCTAATAGCTTCTATTGGGATCCACTACAGGAGCGGAATCTTTTCTCTCGCACAATTTTAATTCGGTCCAGGTTGCGTATTGTTTCATCGAAAAAAGGTTTTCCGGACCGAATTTAAATTCATCCTGAAAAAAAGGTTCCTGAACCGAATTTAAATTCATCCTGGAAAAAAGGTTCCTGGACCGTATTAAAATTCATCCCGGAAAAAAGGTTCGTGGACCGTATTTAAATTCAGCCGGAAAAAAGGTTTCTGCACCGTATTTAAATTCATCCTGGAAAAAAGGTTCCTGAACCGAATTTAAATTCATCCTGGAGAAAAGGTTCCTGGACCGAATTTAAATTCATCCTGGAGAAAAGGTTCCTGGACCGTATTAAAATTCATCCCGGAAAAAGGGTTCGTATTTAAATTCATCCCGGAAAAAGGGTTCGTATTTAAATTCATCCCGAAAAAAGGGTTCGTATTTAAATTCATCCCGGAAAAAGGGTTCGTATTTAAATTCGGAAAAAGGTTCCTGGACCGTATTTAAATTGATCCGGGAAAAATGTTCCTGGACCGAATTGAAATACTTTACAGATAAAAAGGTTCTTTACGGTCCAGAACCCATTTAGGCTTCCTGATTTTCTCTCCTGGACCGGAATTGAATTTATTTAGAATTCCTGGACCTTTAAGAACCTTGGTGGAAAGTGACTGCAGTTACCAGCCTTCGCAGCAGCGTGTTCTGCTTTGCTCTGCCCACTCGGTTTCCTCCCCCTTCTCTTACGTTATGCGCGGCCTTGCTCCAGAGATAACTGAGAAGGGAGGTTGACATTTTGGTCTATAGTAAAACGTTCACCCCTTACACCCCTATCGAGTAGAAGCGTTTTCCAAAGGTTATAATAAAATTTAATTATAAAATAGTTGTGCAAGATTATTGTAGTTATTAGTAGGTTATGATAAATATTATGGTCATTACTATTTTAATAATATATGTAATATTAATTTATTTGATGAGCACGATTTGACAACCAGGTACACCACTACGTCAAAATTGTTCATACAAAATTACAGAAATGAATACATAATTACGAAATAATACAGTGGATCATACAATCTTATACAGGGTGACAATTAATTAATGACCACATTTATATTGTAAATTTTGTGTTACTAATTTGGTTTTTCTTTTTCATTTCAGGTGAATATAGAGATCGACCTTTGCAAAATTTAGTGGTGTAACATGAAAGGTGGAGTGCACAACAGCGAGCAGCAATACTGGAATTTTATTTCGCTAGCAATTACTCGGTGATCACTGCTCAAAGAAGGTTCCGTGCAAGGTTTGGCGGGCGTGCGTGTCCTTCGAGAGAATCAATTCTGCGATATGTTGCATCCCATAGAAACAGAGGCAGTGTAACTGATGCTAAACGTACTGGTAGGCGGAGATCTGTGCGCAAAAAAGAAACAATTGAAAGGGTGAGAGTTTCAATCACAAACAGTCCAAAGAAATCTGCAAGAAGGTTGTCACAAGAAGTTGGTGTCAATAGAGAAACAGTGTGCAAAATCCTGAGAAACGATTTGCACTTGTTTCCGTACAAACTTCAGGTATCCCATCAGTTGAAACACACTGATTTTCAAAAACGTTTAGCACTTTGCAATACAATGATTGGACTTAACACTAATCTGAATTTTGGAGAGAGGCTCATAATGACCGATGAAGCTCATTATCACTTATCCTGTTATGTGAATAAGCAGAGTGTGAGAATATGGACTGGAGAAAACCCTAATGAAATCCATGAACGCCCTAAACATAGTGCAAAAGTTACTGTATGGTGTGCATTATCGAGATCAAGGATCATAGGCCCATATTGTTTTTGAAAATGCAAATGGTGTTACTGTAACTGCTAACGGTGACCGTTACAGACAAATGTTAAGAGCATTTTTTCCCCCCTGAGTTACAGCGTCGAAACCCCAAATTTGAGGACATGTTTTTTCAACAAGATGGTGCAACAAGCCACACTAGTCGTGAAACAACAGAAATTTCCCAATCATGTGATTTCGAGGTTTGGTGACTTTGAATGACCTTCTCGTTCCCCAGACTTAACTGCTCCAGATTTTTTTTTTTATGGGGCTACTTAAAGTCTAAAGTCTATGCCACGAAACCAAACAACTTACTGGACTTGAAAAGAGCCATAAGAAATGAAATTGACTTGATATCAAATGAAACACTTTCAAAAGTTATGGATCATGTGTTTGTTCGTACTCAGGAATGCATACGATTCAATGGAGGGTACCTCAAGTCTGTTATTTTCAAAAAATAAGCAGTGTTTGTTATTTTCCTGTAATTTCATATATCATACTACTTACTCCTTTACTTTTGTAGCTGCAAGTTTAACATACATAAAATTATACTCAAAATAAATGTGGTCATTAATTAATTGTCACCCTGTACATTACCATAAATTCAAATTGTAGGTTTCAAGAAGTACAGTTACTAAACCTCTTGCCTTATTTAGACATGTAAGAATTGATATATACCTCTGGGAATATCTGGCAATTTAGAAGATATATTATGCAAAACGTATTCACTGTCTATATGGAAAGTTAAGATCTTCTGTACAAAATTTATCCTTTTCATTATTCTTATTTCTTCTAAAATAAACATATTCAACTGTGTTAACCAGAGTAATATTGGTCATAGTATTTTTATTATTTTTAAATTTCGTGCATAATAACATGATAAAAAGTTTTTGAACTGATTCAACTTTCTGAAGGTGACTAGCAATAATAATAATAAATTTTATATCAACGACCGACCTCCTCTGTAAAGCTCCCTGGTGACTCTAGGGTAGTAGGAAAGATGAAATGTTTGAGGCATAAGCTAAACTTACAACAAACGTTTTCGAGCACCAAGCCGTCACAACCAACCTGACTTCATATGTCGTGAACAATTGGAAGGACAGCTTTGATAGTGCCTGAAAAACACCAATAATTCATGGAATTTCAACCGGAACATGAGTCTTCTCTTATGGACTTTGCTATCTATGTATAATTTAGACTTCATTCAACTCCGTTCTCTCTATATTTCCACCCAGCAGACCTGGCCTTCGCCCAGGGCAACCTCCGTCTCTGAGGACCTTTGGCAGACACCAAAGGATCCTGGACCTACATCACGCCACGGGCACGAAGGTTATCCAAAGTCCGTAACCTTCAGTAAGGCCATTACGGAGCAGGCTGATTGGTCTTTCGTAACAAGAAGAGCAAAGTCGATTCATGTTGTGTTCGGTTTCAGCCCGTCCACAGCTAAAAACGTAATTTTAAAAAGCAAGTACAAATATTGTCGTTCACCTTCATACCTTGAATGTCACTGTAAAACATCGAAAAATATTTACAATTACAATATAACTTCTCAATAACGGACAGGCCTGGCGGAAAAATAAATGCCCGTTATTAAGAAGTGTCCGCTATTCAGAAAAAAAGTGTAGGATGTTACACAATAGGATAAGCATATTACAGTACGAACTTTACAGTAAACCGCACGGCCATGTCTCGAACACTAAACTTCTCTTTCTCGTTGGACTTCAACTTTTTCCTCTAAAGTAAGTCGTTTGCGTTTCTGCGACATCGTAGCAGAAGTGACACACACTTATCAAGATAAGCACAAAGAACACTGTCTACCGTCTGCACTTTTTAAAAGAAATACGTTCGGTGTAGCATGAAACAATGCGCCCTAGTTCGAAATGCTGGCCATTGTTGTGTCGAATTCCAGGAATTGCGACCGTTTTCTTTCAGGTTGTCCGTTATTAAGATGTTTTATTTGCATTGGGGAGGTAGTTTTCAGTGTCCGCGTCCGTTATTAAGAATGTGCGTTATTGAGAAGTAATATTGCCATTAAACCCCATGTATTTCTGCCGGGGAATTTAAAAATGTCCGTAATTTACAGGTGTCCTTTAGGAGAAGTTTTACTGTAGTTTTATGTTTTCTAGTACGTCCCAAAATGACCGTTATCAAATTTTTGCAGTTTGAATGCTTGTGGACAACACATTTTAAGTCCTTCATTAATGCAAGTTATATTTGTATATAAATTTGTATTTAGCGTTGCCATTAATGCAGAATAACGAGGCTCTGGCGTCTCAGCTCATAGCCAGTATAATTCGCCTCGAGGCTCTGTTGCGTTGTTCATATGTTACTGATTGTTCATTCATCCTTCTCATCACAATTTATCTCCGTCGGAATTAGCAAACAGAGGAAGAAACTCGACGCAAAATAAACTGGTTTTTGTTAGTTAATGCCGATTTTCTTCCACTTTTGGCTAATCGCGACTATGAAGATGAGGAATGATTAGATAAAATTGATTCGGGATTTGAACACGTAAACTAAATCAGTTGTGCTTTTCTGCCACTATTGACTAACTGCAATGAGATGAATGATGATTAAACAAGGGGCAACTTGACAGTATCTAGTCTCGTGTGGGAGGAGGTCTGTCTCGAGAAAACTACGTCAAAGTTTCATTTATGTACACTTTTTTCTCAGACTAATCGCACTGCGCCAACATTCGACTTAGATTCGAACCACTGTGCAATGTGTCTCCATCAAAGATCGAACCCGGGACAGCTTGATCACAAGGCTACAGATATGTTACATACCATTACATATTTAATTGTAATATGTTTAAGACAAAATGTATTTATTTTTCAAGGCCTCCCCAATGGCTGGTATCGTCGTCGCCTTGTAATCAAGGGGTCCAGGGTTCGATACTCTGTGGAGGGACATAGTGGTTCGGATCACACTTTAAACTGTAGGTTCACTGCAGTGATCGAATTGGGCCGGTAGTAAATTAAGATGCCAAAATGCATACCGGCAGTATTATATTTAAAAATTGACACTTATTTATTGGAGCTGATCGCACAATTGCCAATGTAGCTAATTTCTTTCTCTCCATCTTTGTGGTGGTAAAAGAGAGAATCGATATTTGAGAAATCACACAAAAAAGGATTGTATAAAAAGACAGGTCTACTCAAAAAAGAATTGTACCAAAATACAGGTCTGTGCATACGAGCAATTTATTTCCAATTCGACCACTGAGGTCCAGTCCCAATTAGCCTATCAGTGCATAAAATGGACTTAAATACAAACTCAAAATGAAAACAAGGAATGCTCTGATTGGACGATGTATACGACCTCACAAATTCGGTGTCTTTGGTGTCATAATGTTCCCATATTGTAGTTCTAAAAATGTATTCAGACAGAAGGAAAAGTCATAACGCTTATTTTAAACTCACCTGTTTAGCAAACAGCACAACCAGCACAGGACTTTGTTTTGATAATTCTAATTGTAAATAAATTCAGAGCCTGTTCCACAAATAGGATTTGTTCTGTATTCATTTGCGTTGGGTAAGTCTTAATCTTCAACCTTCGCTCCGAGTCAACTTATGCGCAATTGTGACTGTTCCTTGACCCTATAACGTGTGACAATGTTTCCGGTTTACAGAAGGACTGGATTTAAGTTGAAAATGTCACCGAGTAATACGTAGAACACTGTGACGAAGGAGTGTTTGTTTTTCAGTTAACATGCATTGGCGAATTTAGAGGGATTAATAATACGTAGTTAATATTTACATAAACATAAGATAATATCAAGTACAGTGGGATCAATAATTATTACCATGCAAATTGTCCATCACCGTGTTCGTGCACTTTATTTGACCCTATAAGAGCTTCAAGAATTAAAAGAAAACTCAAAAGAAGCTGTTGACAACTTTTGTATCAGTGTACATAAAAATCCATCGCTTAAAAGCACATAGGATGTAAGAGAAAAATTAATGAAAATAGTCATGGACAATTTGCCGAGCAATTCTAGTGGATTCCACTGTACAATGGACACTAGTCTTCTTGAATATTGTTCTTTTTAAAATTTAAACAGACGGACATTGTGATTGGTTGTTAACTCGATAAACCGGGATTTTTTTTAAAATTAAATCGATATCTTCAGTGTTTGTCTTAAAAATGTTAATTTAAAAAAAAAATCAATTTGAGCAAGCGAAATATATTTCCATAGTGTTTTTTACGTTTTTCTTAAGAATGTCATTCAAAACGTCTGCTCAGATTCGTATCAGAAATATAAAAAGCAAGCCTCATTAGGTTAGTCAGGGGGAAAAAACGAAAGTGTGATATCTCTAGAAAAACCGGAACGGTCCGTTGCCATTTCTGACGAGACGGAACGGGAAGGTTCTAGATATTCACGAATCGGAACGCTGTTGCGGTCCATTTCTACTTATTGATAAGAAGACATTCAAAACTGGTCTATCTCTGCCATTAACTCACTATTTAGTAAAGCTTATCCCATTCTCTGAGTGGCGACATTATCAAAGGAGACAGACACTGCCCTGAATAGCACAATAATGGCTGTCTCGCCTACGTTAACAGTCTCATAAAAGAAGTCTGATTGGTCTGGACTCGCCATAACTGTGTTTCAGCTCTTCCTCGCTAGATGTCGCGCATAACTATAATTTCTATTTGTAAGAAATAAACTGTAGCATTTTTAAGTGTCTCACAACGGTTGTTGAAAATGAAAGTATTTAAGTTCGTTAAGGTCACCAAAACAAAGATATAAATAAAGTTAAAAGAAGTTGCATTTGCTTGCTTTGTTTTGCAGATATTGCTTAACACTTTTCGTCAAAAAGGACACAAAAAACTGTCAGTTTCCGTTTTTCCTATGGCATAGTCTGTACAGTGGGATCTATGAGTATTACCGTGCAAATTGTCCACGACTGTTTTCATTAACTTTTTTCTTACATCCCATGTGTTTTTAAGCGATGGATTTTTATGTATGCTGGTGCAGAAGTTGTCAACAGCTTGTTTTGAGTTTTCTTTTAATTCTTGAAGCTGTTATCGGGTCAAATAAAGTGCACGAACATGGTGATGGACAATTTGCACGATAATACTAATGGTAGACGTGTTTACATGTGCCTGTCTTGAACTGCCAACTGTCACGAAAATTGACTGCTAAGGGTTGTAAACCATAGGCGTCGGCACACCCTCCGATTTGGGTGGGGGGGGGGCCTTTGTTGAGAAACTGTTTTATTGCTTAGATGTCATGAAACAGGGGCGTATATGGTGTGTGCCCGGACCCACGGAAAAATTCATTAGTGTAATTTTAGGCAACATTATATATATGTAATATAAGTTATATTACATATAATAATTAGCGTCGCTTTTCTTCCTATTTAGGCTAATCGTGATTCGTGACGATGTTAAGTGATATGATGAAATAAATGAAGGGGAACGCGCAAAGACCACACATACCTAGGTCGGCACAAAAACCGTTATGAAGAGAAAGGTATGCAACCCCGCAAGTATCCAAGTGTTCCCTGCAAAATGTCTTAGGGTGAAATGTCAATGGAGCGTTACGAATTCGTGTATTACAAATGGAACTGGAACAGAATGAATTAAACCCGGTGAATCGTTCTGCAAAATGACCTTGAGGACTAAACAACGTCCCCTTCCTGGTTCAGCTACAGACAATTCAGTCCCTTATGAAAGCTACCTTAGGGATGTTGTGTTTTAGTTAACTACACCGTAGATCAGCTGTCGTTCCTTCAGATCTCACTGGTCAACATTTTGAAAAAAAATATGTCCGAATGTTTTCAAACCAATAGGTGATTCTGTAAGTATTTTGAATTCTGATCACGGAAAAACATCAATTTCTTCCCATCACGTCAGGGATTTTTCCCTAATTCACAAAGTTCATTCAACCAACCATGTTTTAACATTGAGTATTGGACATTTTGTGAAGAAAATTTTTATGATGGATTTCGAAAATAAAACTTACATAACTGTAATGATGCGATCATTACTTGATTCTTTTTATTTTATATGTTCATTAATTAACTTAATTGGGCCGGTTGGTTTTTAGTTTCATGTGTTTTGGTAATGTTAGTGTGCAACTCTTGTGTATGTCTATGTATTCCTGTACGTTTGAATTCTTGGCCGTTGGGGTAGGTAGGTGCGTCGCTGGACAACCGACCAGCGGAAAGTTTCCAGTAAAGGGTTAGGTCGTTATCGGGGCCTATAAATAGGAAGGGAAGGGAGGGAGGGGCTAAGATGTTTGGCAGAGTACAGCGATGTAAGAGGCATCTTCTTCTCTAAGGGGAGCGGCTAGGAGAGCTTTTCTTTTGCTTTCTTCTAATACACACTTTCTCTTTTCACAGTATTTCAATAGTTTATTTCATGTGGGGGAACCGGGTACACAACACACATACCTTCGGTCACCTATTTTGTTACTGAAGGGTTATTTTTTCTCGTTGAAGCCAGTGGCTACACGAGTCTAAACACTCTTCGGAACGGGGCACAGGGTACACCGAGATGGGAATTTTGCGAATAACGGCCAAGTTTTAACTTCTGTAAATAAGATAATATGAATAAATCTGCATATATCAAAAGGGAAATGGGTGTTATGTAATGATTCGAAGAAATACCTGTCTATTGCCAATAGTTATATCCACAAAACTTCAGGTACATGTTTTGTATTTAGGGACAAGGTTTTAAAATGTGTATGGGTGTGTATGTTGAATGCGTGAGCTGTGAATCGCATAAACAATAACCAAAGTCCGTACCATTTATATGCCAATGTATCATGTGAAGGTGGAAGGTGGATTAAATGCATAGCATTTTACATGCATTTATGTTTCAAAATTGGAGGATTTGTATTGTAGAGAATCAATATTTTACCAGCATCTAAACAGAGCCATCTATCGGGGAAATAATGGAAATACACATTTTATTGTGAAATTAAGGCAGTTAATATATTGCTATTTATTGAAAAAATAAGACATGATGGGTAAAAATGGATTGTATTTTTGGAATTAGCAAGCTGAAATTATTATAACATAACAGTCACATACCGAGACATCCAAACCCATGTCGACCAGTTTTATTTTGCCGTTCTTTGTACAATCGGCGGCTAAATTAAAATAGTTGTGTTGACTATCTGTAGACTCTCACGGCTCTGGCGTCAGGAGTGGAGACACAGCTAGTATAATCCCTTGTATGTCTCTTGTTTTGCTGTTACTGTATATGGCATTCAGTGCATTGTTTGTATTAATATTGTTCTAAATGAAATATTGTATGACTTAATTGTAACCAGGGTTGTTAAAAGTCCTGGAACCCATAAATTCTAACTGGTTCTATTGGGTTCCGCTGCAGGACCGGAATTTTTTTTCTCGCATAATTTAAATTCGGTCCAAGTTGCGTATTGTTTATTTGAAAAATGTTCCTGGACCGTATTTAAATTGATCCGGAAGAAAGGTTCCTGGACCGAATGAAAATACTTTACAGATAAAAAAGGTCCTTTACGGTCCAGAACCCATTTACGTTTGCTGATTCTCTCTCCTGGACCGGAATTGAAATTATTTAAAATTCCTGGACCTTTAACAACCCTGATTGTAACCCTATTGAGATAATAAATAATAATAACAATCATCATCCTGGTGTGACGTCATGGAGCGCGAGAATTACTGAAGACGATGTTTCGGTGAATGCCACGGGTAGACTCATCGCACCAAACTCAAACACCTTCTTGTCAAGCGCCGCATTTCATCGACAGGACTGTCACAAACAGTGGCGTGCTCAAGGGGCTGGGGGTTGATGGGGGTCCCCTTTCGCCCAGTATTCCTAAAAAAAGAACGTCGAAGGTAGGAAAATATGACAAAATGAGGGCTGACTACAAAGAGAAAGTATACTTAACCCTTCCTTTCGAAAATCCTGGGCACGCCACTGGTCACAAACACACCCACTTACAACCGAAGCCTCACAGGGGATGGTGACCCTTCGTAGCCCCTCGAGAAACGAACATTTTTAGTGGGTTGGAAACATTGTCATTCATGTGAACGTTTCTTGTTGTTTTAGCGCGCGGAAATGCGTTATAAGCGAGTAATCGGCGATTTTATGAGGTATGATTTATGACGTCACGCATGAGGAATCTTACGTTGCTAGGTTTGGTTCTCTTAGCATAAACGTTGAGGTAAACGTCGCGAGTCTAAAGTGTGGTACCAAACATGTTGTCACGTTGTTCTACGAAATTTGAAAGCGTATTAATCTATAAGATTATATTTTATTTAAACTCTCTCTGGATGCTTCATGTTGACCAGGGCGTTCACTTGTTTACTTCAGTTGTCTCAACCTCTGTGGTATGTGAATAATGCACAGTGTTGTGCTATGCAAACTTCCTGATGTATTCACGATGTAGGAAGTTCCATCAGGTTTATGGAGTCAGCTGTTTGCTGAGGTAGTAAAAATCACGATTCGGCATGGAGGAAGGTCTCCATGGCCTGGGTGATATAGAGGTGAGACAGACTGGGAAGAGACTGACTTTTGATTTGGATTGAGGAGAGAGGAGCTTGGAGAAAGGACTTGAGGGAAAGTGAGGCGAGGCCTGGTCAACCTGCAACGAAGCCTAGAGAGGACTTAGTTTTATCTTATTCTTCGAAATTATCATCACTCTTCAGATAGACAGGTAATTATCCTAACCCAGCCATGATTCAGGTTCAAAGGTTCATAAAACCCAATGAGTGACCATTGCCCTTTCTAATTGTTAAGCTGTTTAGTTTTAGTTGTGCCTTTCGCACTGCCAAGCGTTTAACTTGTCATGTTAATGACGAGTGCTCTCATCATTGAGGATGAAGGATGAATAAGTTACATCACCCATTGATTTATTGTGGTAGCTACAACACCCACCTCAATGGTTAACGTTCTTGGTAAGATCCCACGAACCACAGAGTTCGTTACGAAAGTTACGATTTCTTCAATACAGAGCCTCCTCCGTGTACATTCGTGAGTTGAACAAGAAATGTGTGAAGTGTAGTAGACGTTATTAAAATTTACACTTTTTTTCATGGTGATAGTAATTACGCCTTATCCTTCGATATCCGCCGTTGATTTCTTGCATGTATGACGAAAATTGCTTCAAATAAGTGGCGAAAGTGGTCATTGGACATACCGTGGTCACATTTGGAGGATCAATATCTGTTATTTGTCGTTTCCGCATGTTAAAATAACTTTCAGGCACCTTAAAACATCCAAATGTGAAGATTGGAAAGGAAAAAAGTTGGAATTTTCGAGAGGGTGCGATCGGTCACCACACTAGCCCCGCCCCACAGAGAAGTATACTGTTTGCGAGTCAGACGCCAGAACTTCGTTAGTATGCAAAATGCAGTCCGGGATATACCTAGGTACTACGTGGAAGAGAGGATGACGTTTGATACTTATAGGGAAGTAACCCTTTACATCCAATATTTGGAGATTAAATGCAGTTATCGAAACTTTCAGTAAGGTGTTTGCTGATTGATTGATTTGGTGTTTAAGTCTACTTTATGCACAGTAAGGCTAATCGGGACTGGACCTACAGTTTAAAGTGAGATCCGAACCACTATGTGCCTCCACCGGGTATCGAACCCGGGGGTGAGGTGTTTGTAATAGTTTTCATTTAATTCATTAATTAATTTCATTAATTTATTTTTGTTATTGTTATCATTATTATTATTGAAGATGTTGAGAAACATCTTGGAAAATATAAGTGGAGCGCTAACGTTTCTCGTCCACAGTCCGAGGGGTCCCAGGTTCGAATCTCGGCATGGGTATGGGTGTTTATGAGTGTTCCTTCATCATATCAAATATTCATAGAAATATGTAAATAATAAAGTAAAAGACGAATGCAAGAGTACCTCCCGATGGCCTAGTGGTAACGTCCTCGCCTTGCAATCAAGGGGGCCCGAGTTCGTCACCCGGTAGAGTGGGATCCCATTTGGAGCAGACCTCCGCAATGTAGTGGTAATCACAGAATGCTACGACCCAAGAAGTTGCGGGTTCGAATCCCAGCCTGGACATGGGGGTTGTCCGTGAGTGCCCGTTCATCCATTTCACCATAAAATCACCCATCTTCCACGCTGAGATTAGTCAGAAAAGCGGCGTAATTCAATCAATCATCCATTGTTCCGGAAAAGTGTTGCACTAGATTTCGATTTGGTTGCAATAAGAGAAAACGCATTACTTCAACACGCTACAAAACGTAACATCATTGCACAAATGTGCAGTAAAATAGGACAAGAACTACAAAAGAACCAAGCAGAGAAAAGGCCCATTCGACTTACCTACAACAATGTTGTGCATGTTATCTCACTGGCTGCTAACACTGATCTGACTGGCGAAGCTTAAACAACTTCGTCCTCCGCAGCGATCATGACCGAGAGTCACTGTGACGTAAGACACGCGAGCAGGGAATTGATAAGGCTTCTCGTTTTGTTTGATAAAGGGTTTTCGGTTACCGCAATAGGAGGACAGTGTTCGCAGTACATGATTACACAAATGTTGATTAAGTATAGCACTGTTCAAAAGCAGTGTTGTTAAAGGTCCAGGAACATAGGCGCCGACTCCATGGGGCTTGGTGGGGCTCGAGCCCCCCAATGTTAACGATGTGGGGGCAGAGCCCCAAAATAATTTTGCTAATGTATTATTTTGCTTCTCTTGTAAAGTTTACTCTGAATTGTGCCACATGAACTTAACTTTAAATACACATTTGAAATGTTCTAGACCATCAACTTTGGGGAGATGAGACCGCTAAACCATCAACTTTGGGGGGGGGGGGGCTATGACCAGAGACAGCAAAACACATGACTTATTACTATATACTAAGTATATAATTATGAGTATTGTTAACATTTTTACTAAAAAGAGTTTCAAAATAAGATGTGCATGAACTAGGAGAGTGGATGGGATGTTTGGGCTACAAATGGCTCTCACATGACATTCAGAACGAGATCATTGATATATTAGGGAGATCTGTTTTGCGCTCTGTGGTAGCAGATATTAAAAGTCGGGAACATTTTGCTATTATGGTTGACGAAACTTGTGACATATCCATCTTTGAACAATTGACATTTTGCATTCGAACTGTAAAAGAAAATTTTAATATTTTTGAGGAATTCATGGGCTTTTATGAGATTCCGAACACTGAAGCCAAAACTTAAAAAATGGAGAGTGAGTCATTCATTAATTTATGTCAGTGATCAGAGCCCTCACAATAATTTTGACAACTTGGCGCCCCTGTCCAGGTACCCATAAATTCTAATAGGATCCACAACAGGACCGGAACCTTTTTTCTCGCATAATTTAAATTCGATCCAAGTTGCATATTATTTCATTGAAAAAAAAAAGTATTCAAATTTATGCTGAAAAAAGGTTCATGGACCGTATTCAAATTGATCTGTTAAAAATGTTCCTGGACCGAATTGAAATACATTACAGATAAAAAGCTTCTTTACTGTCCAGAACCTATTTACGCTTGCTCATTTTCTCTCCTGGACCGGAATTGAATTCGTTTAAAATTCCTGGACCTACAACAAACCTGCTCAAATGATACAAGACCAGAGACAGGGTTTGTCCCCCAGCTTGTCCCCCAAACAGCTCAACCCACTTGGTGGTAATATAATGAAGTTTAAACCAAATAACACATTTTTGCACATGACATTTAGGTACATGTCACCAGCAATAAAAACGTGACACCTGGATCCTGAAATGTTCGCTTCCCTGTTATGTGATGAGGTGATTCTAACGGTGGCCAGGGGCGTGGTGCTGATCACATCACTCCCACCTTCGGCTGTGAACAAGAAAGTGTGGGGCCCTAACTCCTCTATATGCCTTCATGGCGTGCTGCAAAGCACAGGGCAGCCCTTTCCTTTTTTTCATCATCCATCTTGTACATCGCGCTATGACGTCAGGGGTCCCGGGTTCGATAACGGGACTAGGCATGGATGTTTGTGAGTGTCTACCAATTTCATCATACCATCGCTTATCCTCATCGTTGCGATAAGTTAAAGTGGTAGAAAGGCGATGCTAAAAACAAAAATCAAATTAAATTACATCTACATTGCCGCAGATTAACATAAACAGACATGAAGGCACTGCACAATATCATACACTACAATTTTTAATAATGATAATATATTTACTACGCGAAGTCTATTTCCCCGGTACCTCCAACTTTGTGATTGATTGATTTCGTTTATCTTACTTGCTTTTCTACCACTTTTGGCTAATAGCGACGATGAGGATGAACAATGATATGTTGAAATGATGAAGGGACATTCACAGGGAACACCCATGACATTCTTGTTACTTGCCTTGCGATACAAGTACGAAAATAGTTCCACAGTAGACGCCATGAATAAAATTGTAGTCATTATTTATATTACATAACATTTGTGCTTTCCGGGCTTAAGTGATCGCGAAACAAGTTTATTTTCCCAAGGGAACCGGCTAAAGCTAGCCTTGCGCGGGAAGGTGGACTTGAAAATTGTGGGCCAAGGTCATTGAAAACTGGCGAGTTCACTTGCAACCGTGTTCGTGGAAGCCATTGATTGCCATCGTACTGTTCATTTAGCACGACTGACTCAGTTGTTAAGTGAAGTAATAATTTCATCCTTGCTCCATTCTAGGGGATAAGAAAGTGTAAGACTTGTTTGTTAATAGACAAAAGTTAACTTGGAAAGAGGTAAATTTTTATCCAACATCAAGGACGTGCGTCGACATTGCGAGCTGTTCTGATAAACTCTTTGGCCATCAAAGTAACCTGCACAAGAAATTGCGAATATCATTTACAAACAGTAGAGCAACAATTAAAATAAAATGAACAAAGGGAGATAAGGATAGAAATGGATATAGAATGAAAAATGAATAATGAGAGAGAGAGAGAGAGAGAGAGAGAGAGAGAGATAGACAGAGAGCGAGCGAGAGAGACAGAGAGAGAGAGAAAGAGAGAGAGACAGAGAGAGTGAGAGAGAGAGAGAGACAGAGAAAGAGCGAGAGAGACAGAGAGAGAGACAGAGAGCGAAAGAGAGAGAGAGAGACAGAGAGAGTGAGAGAGAGAGAGAGAGAGCGACAGAGATAGATAGATAGAGAGAGTGAGAGAGAGAGAGAGAGCGAGAGAGACAGAGAGAGCGAGAGAGAGACAGAGAGAGAGAGAGAGAGCGAAAGAGAGAGACAGAGAGAGTATGAGAGAGAGAGAGAGCGACAGAGAGAGATAGAGAGAGAGAGAGAGAGATAGAGCGACAGAGAGAGAGAGATAGAGAGAGAGAGGGATCAAGAAACAGAGGATAGAAGAGAGAGAAAGAAAGAGCTAAAACAAGAACGGTTGAGAAATCAAAATAAAATGAGAGACACCAAGAAAGAGTGAAAAGAATATAATGAAAAATAAAGCGAAGAATGATGAAGAACACGAGGAAGAAGAAGGGGTGAAGAAACAGGAAAGAACAAAGAAGTAGAAATAGCAAGAAAGGTAGAGATACACAGAGGATAAATCGAGGAAGAAGGAAAGAGATATAGTTATATTTGTAGGAAAACACATGAACGAAATAGGTATGTAGTGAAACAAAGGAAGGAATGTAGACAAAGTAGGAGAAAACAGATAAATAAAGCGAAGGAAGCAAACAAACACATACACATGCAGAGAAAGGGAGAGAGAAGGAAGAACGATAGAGAAAAGAAGGAACAGAAGAAATGTGGGGTAAGAAAGACGACAACAGAACATAGAACCCCATCAAGGGTTGCCAGACGCCAGAGCTTCGTCAGTCCTGGATGTACTACGTGGAAATAAAATTGACATTTGGGTGCTTAGCAGAAAGTAACTCCTTACACAACTTTCATAAAAATTCATATACTTTGTTAATATACAGTCGTTTCAATAAATTTTAACTTTTATAGTGCACAGAAATGCACACCCATTCGATGAAGACCCCATCATAAAATAGTACATACATCCGGGTCGGTTATGGAGAACACTTCCGCTGAGTTAAATTTATATAATGTGTAATAAAAGAATTCAATCTACCAAACAGGCAAAAACGAAATGTCCATGCCATGTCTTTGCTGAGGACACTAACGGCTCTGCCACGGAGGCCAACGGCGGAGCCAGGATCAATCATCTAGGGGTGCTGAGGGGTGAGGAATGAAATTTAGGGGGTGCGATGCTGAATATAAGAAAACATGAGACACGCATGCAACTTTTAGCCACTACATCAAATACCAATCAACTTTTAGGTCGTATCTACCAATGAAACTGAAGAATACTAGCGGCTTGGTTAATTTTTACTTGCCTTTGAACAACAAATATATTTGGAAATTTGAAAGGAACAGCTTGTTCAAGGAAGACCAATGATATACATGGACGCTCGGAAGAATTTCCAGGGGGGGGGGGGGCAAACTAGTCATATTTCCCCCCCAAAAGTGTAAACCTCTAAAGAAAACACTCGACTTTGAAATTATCATGTTCCTGCAATGCTTTTGTAATAATAAACATAAATACCTTTGACTGATATGGAAATGATATATGGGAAATATGTAATTGTAGGTTGGCATCTAATATCCAGGGATGATCTTAACACCCCTTGTTTCCCCCTCCTGGGAGTCCATGATGACATACAGTCCAGCCAAGGAAGACAAAACTAGCTGGAAAAGTCTATTCCAAACGCGAGAGGGGAAGCGGGTAAAAGCGCCGGTCAAACGATCACACTATTACTATATGGATGGCTTTTTCTAAATTCTGAACCTTCCATAATTTGTTCATATCTCTCTACTTACTTACCGACGATATTGCTGTTGGTAACAGTTTCATAGATCGGAGACACATTAAAATCGGATATTTTGTGTTTCGCATGGTTTCACATTCTGAGTGCTTTTTTCTATTCCTTTCTTCGCTTCCGGAACACACAATATGTCGGGAACATCTTGACTCACGTTGTGGGGTTATGCAGTGTTTCAACCTTCTGCACCGAAAAATACCTACTATCGTGTTTGTCACCGGTGGAAATTATACATTATGCACGGGTAGCTGACATATAGCCTGGGTAGCTGACATATAGCCCGGATAGTTGACGGATAGCCCCACGAACCATACACGGATAGCCCCACAAACCATTAACGGATAGCCCCACGAACCATTCACGGATAGCCCCACAAACCATTATGCACGCTAGCTGACCGATAGCCCCACGAACCATTTCCGATAAGGTTAGGTTACGTTAGGCAAGCATAGTAAAAAAAGGGGGATTGAAACACTGACAGGGGCTTACATCATCAAACGTACGCAACATCCGGTTGTCGTAAGGCAAGCAAATGAAAGCAATGGCAATTGTGCGTCGGTGAGATATTTCTCTTGAAAAATACATCATTTCCAGATCAAATATATTCCACGATGAAAGAAAATACCTCAACGAACGTTGTAAACCTTGGAGAAACTCATTTCCGTACGTAGTTTCTTGTGTAAAATTGAAGAAATGTGTCTCCGATGTATGAAACTGTTACCTTGCTGTTTCCACAGCAAACGAATTTCACGGAAACCCTTCCTTCTCAAAATATCATTGCTGCCACAGAGCTCCAGGTACCAGACCGGAAACGCATATGGGTCAACTTTAAGCCAAAAATTTCGTACAGAGGGAGATACTATCATGGCGGCGAACATACCTTTATATTTCTACTTGTAACAAGTATTTCGATGATAATGAGTCATTGCAGCATGCAAGATTGTAATTTTTAAGTTTACTAAAAAGTATATAACTCTACATATTACACTCCATAAGTGAATATAAATAATTTATTCACAAAAATGAAAACTTAACAAGCTCTAATGTGCATCTCCACCATATTTCTACCTCCAGGAGTATGCGAGAGCGAAGATGCGAGGCTTAAAAAGCCCATTGTTTTCAGTCTGAAGTTAGATGTCTGTGATTTCTGCCGTCACCCCTATTTTGACACTGAACAAGTCCAGTTGGCGCATGCGCACTTCTGTCCATGGTTTCGGCTAAGGCAGCCGGACTATATATTACGTCTTACACTCCAAGGAAGTGGTCATAGAGGCTAAACATTCAGAGACAAGGAATATGGAAGTATTTTAGGAAGAGCATTCCGAGACACGGAGCTCTCCCATTGGCCAGAAGCCGCAACGAGCTCTGACGTGACCAAGGGGATCTGTCAAGTGGTGAGGCTCGCGTAGCAATGGAAGCTTACGGAAAATATTTTCATTTTTAATTGTCCATATCTTGGTTCTATTAACCATTTGCAGCAGAATAACAAGCAAACCGCAAGGAATAAGACCTAGGCAATAATATGAAGAAGTTTACAGCACGCAATTACAATAAATGGCGTTATACAAATCAAACAAAAAGTAATCACGACTATCCTCTTATATCACCGCTACATTGAAATCTGAAGTTGCGTATGGGTAAATAAATACAATTTTACATATTAAATATTTCGCTACCACACCAATACTTATTATCCTTCATACCTTCAAATTTTCACAGATGTTTGTTATTAATAATTTGTTCATTATAATTTATATATCTAGTATACATAGGATGTCGCTGTTGTTAAATGACGTCGCTTTTCTACGTTTTTAGGGTAACCGCAACAATAAAAATGAATGATGAAATTATAAATTTGATGGGAGCGTAGGGTAGATGAGTGTGGCAACCACTGGTGTACGCAGGGGGGGGGGGGTCTTAAGGGGCTGCAGCCCGCCGAAATTTTTAGAATATAAAAAAATCAAATGAAGACAGTAATGAAGTAAAAAAAAGAACCTTTAAAATGACCCCCTTTAACTATTTTTGTGTTTGAATAACTTTTAAAACGAAGGGTTAAAATGGTAATTGGAGCTCGTATCTAATGAAAATAGAACAGCGACAACGGGATATCAGCGAAATTGATTTTCGGCGATACATTCTATGAACCAATCTCATTCTGTTCAGTAAAGGTTAGATTCATGGCACTGAACCCGCGTACAATTTGAATTGAATTAACATAATCCTTGAGTGAGGTGGAAATGGGTTTTGGATAGATATATATTTTTTTTTTGGTAGATGTGAAAATCTTTAACTAGTGATGCACACATGCTAGCGCTTACATTTGTGTTTACACTATGGTAAAATTGCAGAAATATTCTACCTAAACTGATTTCTGTTTAAAAAATCGTAACATCAAAATATGTTTTTTAGAAATTAATAAATAAATAATAAATGGACAAAATGCAATGTCGTGGGAAAGCGTAATCCCTTAATAAATTCAAGGAAACTCGTGCCAGCTCGATGGCGAATCAGGTCAACCGCGTGTTCGACTTTGAATCCCATCACTGAAGTTCCCGACTTGGAGTCACGTCGTGGGCATTGACGTTCTTTGTGCCTGCCCTTTCATCAATTTTATGTGATCAACACTCAACACTCATTAACCAAAAGTGGCAAAAAAGCGACGTCAAATAACAAATACATGAACAATAGGCCTGGCCTCTGTCTTGGTTTAGCAATGTGATTTGTTAATCACTATACGGTGGAGGCAGAGGCGGAAATAAATATCAGTAAGAATAAAAATTCATTACAACTTACCCTTCCTGAGACTTATGATTTTGAAGACGATGCTACCCACTGTCGTCTTTTTCTCGCTGCACTTGCTTCCATGGACTTGAGTTTCATTAGTTTATTCAAATGTCGAATTCTAATAAAAGTTCTTGTTCTGACATACAGGGAAATAATCTTTCCGTTAACTTCAGGAAATTTTGACTGAAGTACTGTCTTTAGAGTGTCCATAACTTTATGTTGCTTGGAAACAGTTGGCCCATGGAAGGATAAAAACACAATCTCAAATTGAATAACTTTTTCCATATCCGAACCACTACGTGCCTCCACCGGGTACCGAACCCGGAATCCCTCGATTATAAGGCGATGACACCACCACTACGCCATCGGGGAGGCCCTCAAAATAGAAATAGATGTGGTGCCAGATTCCTCAAAGCCCCAATTGGTACACTCTGCAACAGCACAAGAATGTTAATGTTTACCTTTGGCACGCTTATTCATGGTACAGACACCGAATACACGTAATACGACCTAAAATTACTCCATTTAATATTCAAGACAAACAGCACAAGCACTTCTGCAAACGAATACCTGATCGCTACTACTGGACCTGCAGATTTTTCTGATATCTGGGAGAAATCTGTGCCTCGAAGTTGGCTTATACCGAACAATGAAAGCGGAAACTGGAAGCAATTACTTTCCATTTGAATGTTCCTAACTGCAGGTATGAACCCCCTCGGTGTACGTCAAATCGTCTATCGTCTATCCCTTACCTGCAGGAATCGCTAGCCTAACGCTCTATGGACTCAGAAGCGAACCTTGGTTGAGGCATGGGTGTGTATCATTGTGTGTCTTATCTATTTCATCTTTCATTTTCATTTCATTGCCCTAGTTTGCTTTATATGTCAAAAAGCTACGTGAAATAATAAAACAGATTGATTGAATTGGCGTTTTAAGTCCAGTTTATGCACATTGAGGCTAATTGGGGCTTTATCTACAGTTTAAAGTGGGATCGGAACCACTACGTGCCTCCACCGGGTACCGAACCCGGGAACCCTCGATTATAAGGCGATGACGCCACCACTACGCCATCCGGGAGGCCCTCAAAATAGAAATAGTTGAGAACGTTAATTAGTTCATTAACGATCTCGCTACCCAGCGAAGGTTTAAGGCTCGAGTCCCGCCTGGACGTTGTGTCCCTTTGCGGTGTAATGATGCCATCATTACTGGATCCTTTTTTATGTTATAAATTGTGTATGTCTATGTCTATGTCCTGTACGTTTGAGTTCTTGGCCGTTGGGGAGCGGTAAGTTTCCAGTAACGGTTTAGTCATTAGCGGGGCCTATAAATAGGAAGGGCAGAGGAGCAGTCGGCCTCAGATGTTTTGGTGCAATACGGCGAGGTAAAGAGGTGTCTTTTCTCTATGGGGCGAAACGAAGACTTTTCTTGATAATATGAATAGGCGGATACTTTAACTTTCTTTCTTTCTTTTAATACACACACTTGCTCTTTTCACATTATTCCAATAGTTTATTTCATGTGGGAAACCGGGTACACAACACACATACCTTCAGCCACCTTTTTTGGTACTGAGGGTTATATATTTTTTTTACTCGTGGAGCCAGTGGCTACGCGAGTCTACACACTCTCTTCGGGAAGGGGGGACAGGGTACACCGGAATGTAATTTTGTGAATAACGGCCAAGAATTAACTTCTGTAAATATATTATGAATAAACCTGTATATATCTAAAAGGAAATGGGCGTTAAGTTGTAATTTGAAGAGGTACGTGTCTATTGCCTAAACTAGCATCCACAGAACTTCAGGTACTGCAAGTTTTGAACCTCGAGACAAGGATTAAAAAATGTATGGTTGTGTATATTGTGTATGTTGCTGAGAATCAGCTTAAAAGCACAACCAATACCGTTACAGCGGGTGTCCATCTATTTCATCTATTCATTACTCATCCTCGCCTTCCAATTAGGTAAAAGTTACAGGAAAGCAACCCAAAAATAAGAAAAAAATATTTGCCTCGTAATGACGCAATTTGACAAGGACGACCGCAAGATTTTTTCACAGGAGAGGCAGCAGTGCTCAAAGAGGGAAAGGTTTTGGAATGTTATCTCTCTAGTTAAGAAAATCCTCTTAAAGAAAATTCCCCCACTAGGATAAATTGCATAGACATCCTCCACCCACTGCATTTTCTCGATGATTTTGCAATATACTCGTACTTATTATGTTATGCAGCAGTAACTTCAATTAATTCTTGTCAACAATAAGTCGCCCCTGCAAAGAAGTTGCTGAAATTCTACTGCTGGAAATTTTTAAAATACAACACTACCTGAATATATGTACAATATATTGACATAATTTGATGCATGTTTCTTCCGTATCAAAGAAAAAAAAACACTACGTGTTAAATAAAAAGTAAATAAGAAGGATACCGTTATAGACATTCGTATTATTGAAACTGATGGCAATATTTGCATTCGTACGGCTTAGAAGTTTATTATTGCGTAACTGTAACTTCATAATAATAATAGTTTTACTCACACACACAGAACACCGAAATTTTGGAGCTTCCCGTGGATGCAACTCTACAGGACCCAAAGACTACAAAAAAGCCTAAATATAGGGTCGTTACACACACACAATATATATATATATCTGGGTGCCCAATTGTATTAATTTCCACGTAGTACACCCTGGACTGCATTTTACATACCATTGGCTAGCGAGGCTCTGGCGTCTGGACTCGTGGCCATTATAATCCTCGGTGGGGCTCGTATTGTGTTGTCCTTACATGTTTATGATTGTCCCTTCATCCGCCTCATCTTATCACGATTCATCCTCATCTTCGCGATTAGCCAGAAGTAGCAGAAAAACGAAATAATAATAAATCAATAGGTATGTATGTGTCGTTCATTTAAAGACGAATTTCTACTGCGTTGATCGCTACTATGAGAATGAATGATGAACTAATGAGTGGAGAATGAGACAAACATTGCTATATGCCTTACTATGGTTCAAACTGGGGCCTCTGGCTTCCTAAAGCGTTATGCTGTCATGGAGACCCGTTATATACATGTAGAGGGACTTACTTCATCCTTTCCGTTCAATCTTACTCTCTCGATCCTGTTGCAGTTATGTCCATGCTATAATTAATTAAGTTAGTAAACTATTTGCATGAAAATATGCGCACGAGACTCTACCCCCACCCCCTCCTGCACACACAGGCATTTAAAATTGTTTCACTTGACGATTTTTCGGGTGTTCTCTATTGTGCTCGTCTCAAGATGAGACTCTCATCTAAGAATCATTTAACTTCATTGCTGTGTCTCGTAATCAAGGGGTCCCGGGGTCGATACCCTGTGAAGACACATGGTGGTTCGGATTCCACTTTAACCTGTAGGTCCAGTCCCGATTAGCCTTACTGTGCAAAAAGTGGACTTAAAACACCAAATCAACCAATCAACCAACTTTATTTGCTGCGTGTAGAAGTGTAGACAAATAGTGTTAAAGAACCAAAGACATGGATTCCCTTTTTGCTAAATTCAGCATGAATTTGTTCGTTTGCCATCCTCAGTTAACTTGAGAAGGTACGGGAAAGCAGTGAAGAAGAACTACATGTTATAAACATTGCTTCCCAAGAGTTATAATCGCCTCTATGACGCGATAAACTTGTATGATTTTACATGTTATTAAGCGGCCCGCAACTGAGGGGTCCCCTTTTCGACGTCACTCTAGCAGAAGACCTTCACGTGCCGCCGTAGCGCGGGAAGCCGGAATAGCACCCCCTGATTCAGAGACACGTTACGGTCTTATTGAAATAGCGAAACAAAAATCATCCTTGCCTTTAAAAACACACTTTTGAACCTTGCAATTTAACAAGCGGAGGTACAAAACTCAGTTATTAATAAAATATTAAATATGTTATACAGGTAGAAACAACTGCTGGGTAAAAGAAAAAAATTGCTATGCAACTTGAAGTTCTGCTGTTTGAAAAATAAAATAACGCAACAAATACGAAATCATGTAGTCACTTTCATGTAATTATCAAGTCACTTCTTTCTATTGAACAACAGCTGTCTCACTTCATTAGCTAAAATTCGGTGCTCAATATGACGGCATGATATAATATTACACTTCAAGAGTTGGTTTCTTCCGGGGTACTGAAGGCTGTGGAAGAAAATTGAGGGCTCCGCAAGCATCCCCTTGCGCCGCCCCTGACGGAGGCCCACTAAGCCCATGGTTCTGAACCTTCTTGAGGTTGCGGCCCCGTAAATTCATTTTGTAAAAGACGATGCCCCAATCCAAACAATTTTACTCCTAAATACCTTTCTTAAAAGTTTATGCACTCAGGAAATTAAATATTAATAAATTATGGCAATAAAGAGCAATCTTCTAATTTGTGTATTTTAAGTTTGTTGACAAATATAAATATTTGTTAATGAAAGTTGCTAAATGACAAATTCCAGAACTTCTTGCGGGCCGGTAATTAATGCTTGGGCCCCCGGTTGAGAAACATTGGGCTAAGCCATAAATTTTGTCAATATGTAAGAAACGTCTTGATTCAGTTTTGCACATGTTAACAGCACGGATGAAAGTTCAAGGTCAGGCTAAATTTAGTTTCGTTAATTACAATCCACGTTTAAGCTGCAATAAATTGTTTCAACTTTATCGGCATCTGGCATTACGAAATCTAATGATCTCCTGGCTTGGATTCAAAGATTGGCTGCTATATCCTTATCTTGCCCCTATTTATAGTTTAAAAGTTATCTCTAGACTCTAATGCTTAGGAAAGTTTGATTGATTACTGTTTACGTGGTATGTCTTGACAACGTGCTGAGCTGGAACTTGAGGAATGAATGTTTAAAATTTCTTTCACCAAATATAAATTGTCTAAGGAAGAAATGGAGGCACATAGTGGTTCGGATCCCACTTTAAACTGCAGGTCCAGTCCCGATTAGCCTTTCTGTGCATAAAGTGGACTTAAAACAACAATCAATCAATCAAATCTAAGGAAGAAAAACTGAATCAGAGATAGATGGAGGGAGACTTAAAGAGAAGGAGGAGAAAAAGACAAAAGAAAGATAAAAAAAAAGAGAGAGAAAAATGTGTAGGACGATGGTTCCCAAATTGTGCGCCAAGGCGCCCTGGGGGCTTACAGGGGCGCAGGCCCGTAGCCAGGCAGGAACCAGGGGAGCTCAGCATGTTTGCAGTGAAGGGTGAAAATGTAGACAACTCACAACTTTAAGGATAAATCCACAGAATATGAACAGCATCCATTACATTCGCTCATTTTGTTTATGAGCAGAAGTAGCTGCAAGTATTTAGAATATTCTCTAGACTTCAGAAAGTTCTTTCATAGGGGAGCTTCTTTATCTGTACCTTCACTGTCCCTGTTGCGACCTCCCGTTTAGACAGAAATCTGTGACTTTGATGTCGTCATGCAAGTTCCCTCCGCATCTGCGTCAAAGGTCAACAACAGCTCCCAAGTTTTGGGAAGGAAGGGGAGTTTAATTGCTTCGGCCGGGGGTGGAATATACTGTAGGCACTGTCATTAAATATTGTGAGTTTTTGGTATCATCTAAAATAGTATGGGGTGTGTAAGGGATAATTTCAGTATCAGTCAATTAACACTTCAAAAGTTGTTTTAAAAGATGTAGAAAAATGTAGTATTTGTGTAGTATATGATATTTATAAATGAATGAGCGCTCCCCCCCCACACACATAATTTACTTTCATTTAATATTTTTTAAAAATGGACTTGGTTTACCCGTGAGCCCCCCCCCCCCCAGAGATCAATTCTAACTACGGGCCTGCAGGGGCGCCGCGAAATGTTCCAATATTTTCACTGAAATTCAATGTATGATATGATTGTTTCAAATATGTGCTCATTTAGTACTTTTTACACATAAAATGTTTTTGAATTTGAAATTTGTGTTTATTTTTAAACTTAAGGCAAGCAACCAAACTACAGTAACAGAGCCTTGCAAGTGCTAGATAGGCTTACATTCTGACTTGGGAGCTGCAGAAGTATCTTGAAACACTAAGGGAGCCGTGACCGTGAAAAGAAAAATTTTTGGAACCCCTGGACACAGATTTATTCGTTGAGACAGAGAGTGAGTGAGTGAGAGGCAGTGATGTGCCGTAGACTATAAGTTTACGTCTACATGCGTTGTCTACACGTAATCTACGCGTAGATTACATTGGGTTGTAGTTTACATAGACTACGTAGACAATCTAAAGTGCATTAAAATTAATTTCCAAGGGTTTCATGAAAGGAAAGTGATATTTTCAACTATATTGGTTCCTAACAAACTGAAAAGAATCCTATTTAACATTACAACAAAATGTATCTTCTCTTCTATTATCAACTATGGAAGGAGATAAATAGTATGCAAAAAACAACAACGGTTGGCAGTCGTGAGGTACACTAGATTATTTCCTATATTAGGTTTCTTCCTAGGTGAGGAATTGTTCGAATTTGGAAGAAAGAGTATGAAAAGTTCTCCTCACACATCAGCAACTGATACGCAGTATAATTTTCTTTTAATTCCACGGCGCCCTTTGCTAAGTTATCACCTTTCGCCATGTTGTTTACATAGATTACGTCATCTACGTGTATAAAATAGTCTACATGCAGAGTGTAGACTATCGTTGTTTACGCGTAGACGCACATCACTGGTGAGAGGGAGCGAGAGAGAGAGAGAGAGAGAGAGAGAGAGAGAGAGAGAGAGAGAGAGAGAGAGAGAGAGAGAGAGATATTAGGGATTACAGAAACTAAACACAGGAAAATTGAATACATGAACAGTAAAACAAATGTGAGAGTTTTGAAAAAGATACATCAACTATGTCCCCCCCCCCCCCCCGTCGATGATAACTTCTGAATCCTTGAGAAAACAATGCACAAGAAACATAGGAATCCATAAATCAGAAAAAGAATGCACAAGACTTAGATAAGAGGTATTTGGATATTGTCTCGTAATATTTACACGTGGCTCGATATGCGCTGATAAGGAAACAATTAACCTTACATTCACGGACTTACCTTTGTACCGTGGCAGCACTTGTAGATGCGGAAGGTAGACAAATTGTAATCATTACATAACAAACAAAAGTACAGACACTTGGTTGGAGGACAAAGTCTGGAGTCCATCTCTTGAACCCTTGTAGGGTACATTCTACCATGGTGTAATGATATTTTCTTTGTTTATATTAACAGATAAATTTGTGATTTCCACATTATAAAAATTCACAAAATCAATACCGTATTATCTTGCAGGGGTGACAACTTTTGAAAATCATTGGTTGGGCTCAAACACTTGAGTTAAAACTTATATCTCAAAAAATTTCATAAATGTATCATGATATTAATATCAACAAAGCATTCTTACTTATATATATTAAAATAAATATCTTATTTACTAATTTCAATAAGCACTCTACCACGAATCACGATAACAAATATAATAATAATAATAATAATAAAGAGCCGCAAACGGTATAAACGGTTGCATTTGTTTCTGAAGTGGCTCGCTTGTCGCTTTAGTTTGAAAGCTCCTTTACACTTACTGTTACAATACAGTTAAATGTATTCACTTACTTTTGAAAAATATCTTTCCAAACGCCTATTTCTAAATATTTATTTCCCTTAAGGGCAGTCCATCTGGAATTCTCATTGTGAAACAAATCCACGCATAACAATCAGCTAGAATCGCATTTACTAAGTTATGTAACGAAGCCAATATCATTGTGTTTATCTTCTGTCCTTTTGCGAAACACTGAACAATGACGTAGGCTGAAACGTATATGGTCAATCAGACAATGACGCAGTGGGAACTTTATACGTTTACTTACTTTCATTCGAAAAAGTGCAACGTAGAATGATTTTCTACCCAGAGATGGCGTGTATAAAACTATTCTCTACATTAGACCAATATTGCAAACTTTTCTCAGTAAAACATTAATTTCATGTTAAGGTATATGCACATTAATAGAGGCAACTAAGCTCAGCTGAAGAAAAATTAAATATCAAAGTTTTTCCATGATATTATGAAAATATATCAGGATCTTCCAGTAAACCAATCAAAGATAGCAAATAAATACTTGAAAAGAGCCCATGTAACTTTAGGAAGGTATGCATTCATATTTCGTTCTAATATGGACATCTGCTGTAAAGAGTAAATAACACCACGTGACTTCTGAGAAGTAGTTCCTTCTAAAATAAGTCATTTTCGTGTTATTCTGCCCATGAATGCATTGGTCACAGCTGTACAGCTCGTATAAGGTCTCACAACTTAAATACAACAGCTGCCTTGATTGGTATGACTTTATCACATGCACTATATTCCTATGCGCAAGAATCCTCCACAGCTGCCACTGGAACGACCAATAGTATTTCTCAAATGCCAAGTGTATTTGTTTACGTTGACTTCATTCTTACACCGGCCAGAGAATAGAAGCTACTATTCACCGAGCAACGAGAGTTTAGAGCTGTCAATGGGCATGTTGTCACTTTTGTAGGCGGGTAGAAAGATAATATGTTGACGAACCGATCAAGGAAGGGCTACCCAAGCAACGGGAAAGTTATATTTTGCACGGTATTGCCAAACTTAACAGCCGGAACGATTTAAGCAACCATAATCAATTTTTTTTAAAGTGGTTTAAGTAAATAGTCGGAACGGCAACCACAAATGAATAGAAAAAGCGTATACTATTACAACTAATAAGAATAAAAAGGAATATTTAAATAATAATGGTATTATTATCATTTGTAGAACCCAGATTTATAAGCACAATCAAACAGTAAAATAAGCAAGTTAATAAGCACAAAAAATGAAAGCATAAACAAATACAGGAAAATCTGAAAAAAAATATTTGTTTATTAGATCTCTTAATATATTCAAAGCTGTTACAGTATGTAAGGAAGGTCATCCTGAGATTTTCTTGTGTGAAGCTCCTGCGTCTGTCAGTGAAGAATGATTTGTACAGTGAAAATGTTCTTTCCACGTAGCATGACATCACAAGCGCATGTGAACAACACCACAGTTCTTCTTCGGTGAATTCCTCTTCAATGTCTGTTTCTTCACCAGAAATCTTTTTATAAATTTGACACAGTGTTTTGTACCCGGGATTTTTCAGTAATTCCTGACTGAGCTTGTCGGACACAATTTTTACCAACACCGTGACTTTCTGAAGACAACGTTACTGAAATTTCATCAATGAGAGAAAGCGAATGTTGCAATGTATTATTTCGAGCTTTCAACTGTGTTATAATATTAGGTAATTTGGAAAAATTATTATGGATGCACTGTATCTTTTCTAGGATGCCGTTTCTCTCGTGCGGCTATTTAGAAGCATTGATCTCGTCTTCACCGATGGCATCGCATGATTGAAATAGGATTGAAATATGATAGATTTGGGTAAATTATGCTATTTAAACCAAAATCATAAAATAAGCAAGCATAACCGTTTCCTGCAGAAATAAGCATTTCCAAGCACTTTCAACCTTGGTTAAATAGTTCATCAAGGTATGGAATACGAAGTATAACCTTTCTTCTTACCATTAGAAGTCTGGAAAAGAATATGCATTTCGCTTATAAATCTGGGCTCTAATCGTTTTTCCTGGGAAGATAGATTTCGGTAACCTTCAATTGATTTGTTGTTTTAAGTCCACTTTATGCACAGTATGGCTAATCGCGACTGGACCTACAGTTTAAAGTGGGATCCGAACCACTTGTGCCTCTACCGGGTATCGAACCTGGAACCCCTTGATTACAAGGCGACGAAGTTCCCACTGCGCCATCCGGGAGGCCCGGTAACCTTCAAGTTGTTTGTTGAAATTATTATTTATTATTATATTTATCATAAGAGCTACTCTACATATTGTTGTAGGCCTACGTTCATAAATGATCGTGCATGCACGCACGCACACACACACACACACACACACACACACACACACACACACACACACACACACACACACACACACACACACACACACACATACACATATTTATTAATTTCCTAAAGGTCCGCCTCCGTTGTGGAATAGTTATTACAGCGCGCTATGATGCAAGGGATCACGGGTTCGAATCCCGGCCTGGGTAATCTTTGTGAGTGTCCCTTCATCAATTTCATCATATCATCACTCATCCTCATCGTCGCGATTTGCGAAAAGTTTCAGAAGAGCGACGATAAGTAACAAAAATTAATATCGAAATCAACAAATCTTTCGTTAAAATAGAATATCTTTGTTTTCTTGTCATCTATGAAAAGATGCCGTTGCCAGTAGAAGTAGCACTGATTACTATTATTATTATTATTATTATTGCATCCAAAGTAAATTAATGGACACAATATCTAGCACCTCCTTCATTTCAGGAATAACAGTTACTCAAATATATTATTTTCTATTTGCGAGAAATAATGGAACAAAACATGACTTTTTGTGTAGTATATTAAACAAATAAATTGGGTGTTCAATGTCGCAGCAGAAACTGAGCTCCTGTTCACCAGAGTGTTCTAGATGGCTCGCGACAAAGGCCCAGGACCGGTTTTAATTCTCGGGTAGGTATCCTGTGCCAGACCAACCGTTCCTGCCTTAGTTCTTAGTTCAACAGCGAGAGGAAGCACTACTGTCTAATGGTCGAAGGTCGTTCATTTCATTGGAGTCGAAAGACCTAACATCTATTCTTGTACACCGAGGACGTTGTGCAGGAAATCAAACGGAAGTAACTCATGACATGAGAGCCCAATTCTGTTCTCTACGCTTCGCTTCAAGTCGCACAAGTCGCAACGGCCCCGAGAATTAACACTGGTTGTGGTTCTTCGTCCCTAGCGACCCTTCACTGGCTTAAATTACCATTAAGACTTACACAATGCTTCACAAGCATTTCTCTTCTGATGAGTCCATTTTCTGACCTCCGTGTCCGAATGGTTAGTACCCTGCGCTACGACGCCAAGGGGTTCCGGGTTCGATTCCCTGCCATGCTAACAGTTTGTAATGCGGTTACATTGCCTTTTTAAAATCTTTGATACTTTTAAAATCCATCTATACCTAAATAGTGTTACATTAATGTTCAATCGAGGAATCCTGAGTTCAATTCTCGCTTGAGACACATAGTGGTTCCGATCCAACTTTAAACTATCGGTTCAGTCCTGATTAGTCTTCTGTGCATAAAGTGGACTTGAAACAAACTTTGACAACATTATAAGAGGTGATGTGATCAGCAACTCGCTGTGCCCTCCTTAATCCCAAATGTTGATTCCAGTGTCCATTGATGAAAGGCCAAGTTAACCCAGACATAACTATAATAATAATAATAATAATAATAATAATAATAATAATAATAATAATAATAATAATAACAATAATAATAATAAATAGTCTTCGGCCTCTAGGGCCGCTCTAACAGAGATGGTATATAACTATGTCCAGTGTCTCTCAAAAGTTTTAGGACAACGACATTTTAAACTAGGCAACCCAATTTACACAAGTAGTTGGTGGGTTTGCGTGCAGAATTAGGCTCAATTTCAGGGTTGCCACATGCACAATAGATATTTATAAAATACGCGAAAGAAATATAAACAAGTATTATTGTATAAAATTATTAAAAATATCACTATTATATCGCAAATGATAAAATTCTTTGTGAAAGAAAAAAATAGGTTTTCTAGTATTTCATCGCTGATGAGCCTACACTAAGGAAAAGAGGTGAGAGGAAACGAAAGGTTACAAAGGAGAGGAGAAAGAGAAAGCGAAAGGAGAAGAATAAAAGTAGAGGAGAGAAGAAAGAGAGGATATACGGGGAGAGGAGATGTAGTGAGGAGAATTGAAAAAGATTCGAGGAGAGACGAGTAAAATCAAGCAAAGAAGAGAAAAGAGGAGGAAAAGGAGACGAGAGGAGAGGAGGAGACGAGAAGAGGGAAGTGGAGAGTAGAGTAAAGGCGAGAAAAAGAGAAGAACGAAAAAAGGAGAGAAGAGTGCAGTGGAGTCGGCAATCTAAGACAGGAGAGGAGATAAGAGGAGTGGAGAAGAGTGGGATGGAGATAAGATGTGAGAAAAGTAGGGAAGGCGATATGAGATAAATGCAGAGCAGAAGGAGGGGAGAGAAGAAGGAGAAGGAGAAGAGAAGAACAGAAGGAACTGGATAGAAGAGGTAGTTGCAGAAAATGAAATGTATTGGAGAATATATGAGATCGGTGCGAAATGCCTTTTGGCTGAGTTTAGAACGAGTTAAAATCTTCCATGTAAGATCTTTGATTTTACCTGCTATTATACCACTAAAAAAAATGAATGTAATCTTATTATTTTATAAGAATTATTAAATTTTTCTCGGTTCGTTGAAATTGAGATTTTGTAATTCAATATTTTCCCTCCCCCATCGTTAATTCCAAACTGAATCATTCCGTTTCACACGGCGTGGACAATGAACACAATGGGATATGTTTAAAACTTACGAAACTTTTCTGCCATCGGAAGGGATCATCAGATTGACAATCCTAAACGGTAGCCACTATCCTACAAGCTCTCGCTCCTTAAACTAGGCAGAAGGAGCTGACCAATGTGAAATTTAGATGCAACTCTCCTCCAGCATGTAATGTGCAAACAAGTATTGTTTGTAACAAAGAAAACGAAAGTAGTACGACTCGGCGAAAACATTTAATGGAGAATTGCACATGATGAGAACTTTTCATTCGATATTTGCGGAGGTATCCTTGCATTGAACTCGAGTGGGAAAAGGGGTAAAATTAGCATGTCCTGAATTGCCACACATATAAATAGTTATTTCATTAATATTTGTCAATGTCTTTGAAGCAGTACACAATTATCGTTAGAGTATCCTAATTCACGATCTTATATATAACAATATCCCGTTGAACGTGTGTCAATTCATTTTTTTTATATATATTCCATATGCAGAACAATGTAGCCACTATGCACTGCTATTACAAATAATGTTACTATGCTCTTGTTTAATAGAA
Source organism: Lepisma saccharinum (assembly GCF_977018435.1). NCBI lineage: Eukaryota > Metazoa > Arthropoda > Insecta > Zygentoma > Lepismatidae > Lepisma > Lepisma saccharinum. Next base: position 80,714,756 of record NC_139243.1, read on the forward strand.
GTTTTTTTTTTTTTTTTTTTTTTTAAAAAAAAAGAGGAACATCTAGTATGGAGGATCGAACGTGGGACCAGCTCTAACCAATACACTATGCCTTTTGTTTCTGTTGGAGCTACAGTTCCTAACTATTCTGTCGCCTCAATATTGTAAACGTTATCCCGCAAAAAAGAAGTTAAATACTCAGATATAGCTCTGTACTTCTAGAATTACTTTATACACATGCATTTGAAATTTATCTCTGAATTTCTTTCTTCGTATTAGTATATATAAGCTTGTGAATATATTTTATTTGTAATTTTATAACGGTTTCATGAACATCTACGAAATAGTTCCTTATAACTTGGAATCTGGTGAATAGATATGAAATGTCTTGAAATTAATTTTCGACCACTAGATTTTGACAAGGGAATTGTGTGTGATCCGTTTCCAGTCATTTATTGGTTAAACAAACGTTTTAAAACTCTGTGGAATTTTCATTCTGGGATAAGTTTCTTTACTTACTACATGTATGCGAACCACACTCTGTCCCACTTATCTCTGGAGCAGGTAAATGAAAACAAGTATCTGAGCAGCGATGAACATGTGAGATGAACGTGATTGCGTGGAGGGAGGAAAGCCACTTCAGTTAACAGGCTTCCCAGCAGCGTGCACTGATTCGCTCTGTCCACTCGATCCCCTCTCCCCTCTCTCCACTTCTCTTCCGCTATGCACGGCTTTGCTCCAGAGATGCTGGGACAGGGTACAGTTAATTGTTTCTCAAAATGTATCTCTGTGTGCCACACATTTAATTCTTACTTACATGGAAAAAATGTCAATTTGTATTCAGGGTTAATTTCACAGTTACACACTATTTTGGCCTTGATGAGAAGTTTAGTGAAAGTCGGCATTTTGTTTATAATTTTGAAATTGAGGTCTAAGGTTGAACTCGTCACCTAAGAGGTTGAAGATCGTCCTCTTCTTTGTGCGTGACCTTCTTTATTTTTCTATTCATTATTCATCCTCATTGTCGCGATTAGCCAAAGGTAAAATAAGAAAAGTCCTCCTCCGTGACCGTGCGGTCTAAGGAGCTGTGCTTTGGACTCCGACTGCAGGACGGCATGGATTCGAGTCCGCCAATGTTCAGTCTCTGGGTTCTCGGCTTGTGTATATAGGACCGGTGGCAACCCACCATCGTGAAGAAATTGGGGAGCTACGAGTGAGTAGCGTAACCCGGTCTCGGAAATCTCCTATGGGGCATGTTCCTGGGTAAACAAAAAAATAATCGATCAGACAATTCGATTATCGAAGGCGATAAAATAACCTCCGGTTGACCAAGTTACCAATATAAATAAATTCTTTTCGAGCTTACATTGTTAAAAAGGAGCGGATACACGTATTACAATCCTAATAATTATTCAATAAGGTTTTTTGTTTGTCAGGATTTATCACTTAAACTACTGCATGTTGAGCTGGTGCCCACCTAGCCGCCTCTGATGAAATCTACCATTCTTCAGATTCTCTTTAAAATTCGATTCTGGTCACTTGTAACTTGCTGGGTGCAGACACTGTGCATCGACCCACAGTGTTTTGCGATAAGAAGCGGCCTTCAATATAGCGTGAGTCACTTTGAACGCGAGCAAGCTACGTTACCAAGCTTGTCTGTCTTTGAAAACCAAATCATATGTTTCACCGTTTCCGAATGCGATTGCTATTGTAGAAGTATATATTCTCTCAAAAGAGCAAGAAAGGAAAATCGACTAATGCTCTACCGTCGTTTAAAACCAAATATTATCTATTAAACGAAAAGTTCACGATTGTCAATAAACGGTTTAACCTATCTGAGCATAAGGTGAATGTAAATACAAAATTTAATAGATATGTTCTCCAAAATTTCTCTTCCACTGTCTACGAAAGGTCAGTACCCAGGGGAGGGATCATATGGGCCATGCTTCCCCCTCGAACCCTAAAATATTTAAATGTGAACCTATAAATAAATAAATACGAAAATAACATCGTCGATTTTTGAAATGTGTAAAAATTTCAATTTTGCTCTTGCATAAATGAATCTGTTTCTTGCGCAAAAGTCTTCAAGCTGCAATATTGGATGGTTTTAGATTTATAATCATTGATGACAGGCTACCAGACGTCCGATTCACCGATTTAGTCAGGACAGTGCATTACTTTAAATCCCTGTCCCGACTTTTTCGAACTGCAATCGTGATGCGAAAATGTCTCTTTATTATTATTTTTTGTTAACTCACAATCAGACATGTTCTTTATTGTATTAATAATTCCTAGTACGCAACATTTAATTTATAAATATATTATTTTCTAAACATAGAATTTTCATGACTTTTTAAGAAATTGTTGTTCTTCGAGGAAGAAAAATAAGAAGTATTTACTCCAGCACCTCAACACAGTGTCCCACGGGTCTCTCTTGACTAATACTGTCAAATGTGAAGTGATTTTATGAATAAAATTTTCCGCCTGTTTACGTATAACGTTGCTCAGATTTGGTAGCTCGCAAACTGTGTAATTATTTCGTGTTACCTTATGCAACATACATTTCATAAGACTGTTCTGGACACGAAGCTCCCCAATTTCCTCACGATGGTGGTAAGCGTAATCCGGTCACGGAGACATACTATAACGGCTGGGGATACGTCGGGCTGACCCCCCGACTATTCCACTCCTGGTTGAAGATCTCCACGCTTAGATGTGACGAAGGAAAGCGTGGGAGGGAGGTACGCATAGGCCCTTCAAGGGCTGTTGCGCAAAGGATTATAGTAGTGGTATTTGACCTATTACTGGGACAACAAATGAAGAGCTCATATGATTAACAGACCGATTTGGCTATACTTAAAACTATGTCAAGATGGCCATATGGGTCAATTGCCCCAAGTGTGCTATGCTGTCAAATCCCAAGAATCCTGAATTCTAGTGTACAAATGAAGAATTACAGTGTACAAATGAAGAATTACAGTGTACAAATGAAGAAGCCTCAACAGACTGATTTGGCCATGTATGCAAAAGCTGAATCTGTCAGTCTGTTGTCTGTAAGCCTGCTAAAGATATAGTCTTCTTGATATTGTTATGGCTACACTTAAAACTAAGCCAAAAATGCTCGTAAGAGCTTTTGCTTACACAGTAGTATAATGTAATATATGCTTAAATACTTGTTACTGTTATGTTAATATGTTACCTGAAATATGCTCAATATTTTAATTTGACACCAGGCTCAACTCATATATCTAATACTAAAATAATGCATTATGCAGAGGCTTTCTAGAATTGCTCTGTGACTCTCTCATTTCTTACATCATAAACATATGATTTTTCACCTATAAGAATAACACTACATATGGTGTCATCAGGGAGTGTATCATGGAATTCACAGATAATTTTAATGTTTGTCCTGTCATTAACCACAACTTGTTTCCTTTTTGAGGTGTTGATGACAAACATGGGTCTCTGTGTTTTGAATTCATCTGGTGAGTAATACATGTCAGTATTCCCGGTTGTAACTCTTTTGTATGCTGTAAATGCCTCATGTAATTTAAGAAAATCATCCGTGGACATGTTTAAATTATAATTTTCTCTAGGGAACACCTCATTTCTGCCATTTTTAAGATATATGTTTTTGATGTTGCAGTTATCAAATTTACTTGATTTTTTTTCCTGATTATTGTGTCTTCCAGTTTGAAACAGTACTACTACAAAATCTGGCATGTCATATTGTATACTGGAGAATGAGTTTGTAGCATCAAATTCATAATACCTACCAGTGGCAGGCTTCTGCAGACATTGATATGTATAAAATTGTAAAGGCACCTGTGGATTTTTTAGTATATCTGCTTTGTATTTAAGAGCATAACTGGCTTCATATTCAACAACTGGAATTCTTAGCTCCATAGTCTGAATAAGGCATTTGCCTTCATCAGGTAGGGTATTAGGCAGAGCTGCCCCAGTAGAATTTAATGTACTGTACCTCATCAAAGCATTATTATCATTGGCAGCTCTTCTAAATGTAATTCTTAAACCACCCTTCCACATAATGTCTTTGTAATCTGAGAAGAATCCTGGCAACAGGCGCATAGGGAACAGCACTGTGTGGCTCTTAGATATTATCTTATCACCAGCCTCAAATCTACCTATTTTGTAGTATGAGGCCTCGGTCTTGGATAATTTTAGTGTGGCCAAAGCTGTAGATGTAATACCAGGGTAATCTACTCTGTTTATAACAACACCATGTTTTCTAATCTCAATTTCAGAGAACAGATGTGGCACAAAATTGTCTACCAGTCTTATATTTGAGTTAGCCGGATAATCTGTACCATCGAGCTTGACAACATCAAATTTGATGTATAGGTCTGCTCTGTGAGGGTGTATAAAACCATCTCCTACATCAAGGTCAACCTCAATCTCTGTGTTGGCTTGATTTAAATTTACAAAGGTCCTCCGGTTTGGGGGGAATGATTGTAGCTCATAACTCTCAATATTTTCCATTTTTTTTGTATGTATTTTTATTTAAATATTAATTTCTATGATAGCAGTTGTTGTGGCTCCAGCAAAATCAAATAATTCTTCTTTTTCATTAGTGACCATCAACTCAATGTAGTCTATTCTATTATGGCACACAGGAAAATATAATGTTGGTGATGGAGTGTAGATGATTGGCTCCATAAATTCAGAGTTAGGTTTAAATGTTGCAATAATACCAGTTTGTTTGTGAGTGCCCATGCCATTTGATTTGGTGATCATACCCTCGGCCACATTACAGTGAATATTCAGAGTCTCTATGGCTAAGAATTTAGGTATATTAATAGCAGTGTGTTTGATGGCTGGTTCAAGTTTTGTATTGTTCTGGAAGCCCAACAGCTCTCCTATAGTACCCAGATCTACTGTCTCTGTAGCAGACACAATCTCTACTCTGTGAGTGACAGAATTTTGTTAACACTATACCTCTGGGTAACTGAGCATTTGAAGTAGACAGATTATACTGCCCTGGAGTGATGACAATTTTTTGAATTTTGAGCAGTAAGATCATGGACTTGTCTTCTAATATCCTCAAACAGAGCATGCAGTTCATTAATATGTTGATTAGTTGGTAGAGTGGCCACTGTCTGAGTAAGCTGTTTGATCTCTGTCTGGATATTCTTGATATCTTCTGATTTCAATATGCGATTCACAGCTCTCTTAATATTTTTAAGTTCCTGTGATGTAGGCAGATTTGCTACAGTATTCTGCAAAGATTCAAGTGCCAATTTCACATCATTTAATTCAGAAGCATCAGCCACACTACGCATAGCATCTTGGAGCAGGGCTATGTCTGCCTGAGTAGGTGTTGATTGTTGTAAAATTTCAAGTTTTGTTTGGATATCATCGATCAAATGATGAAAATGAGATAGCTCAGATTCAGTGTTGAGGTTTTCAAGTTTGGTGATCTGTTGCTGGACACTGACAAGAGTGTCTACAATACCAGGCAAGCGAGATTCTAGAGTTTCTTGTACATTTGTCAGATCACTTTGTACTGCTGCTATGGTACCCTCAAGATGGGTTATGGTACTTTGAATTTTTCCAAAATCTTCATATGTTTCAAGTTGCAGTTTAATGTTGGAAACACTACGAGTTATAGCACTCAGAGCATCAGAAGATGGTAAGTTGTTCATAAAATTTTCAAGTGTCTCAAATTTTTCTTTAACCTCAGCTATGGCATTGTTCAGAGGGTCCAGATTAGGAATCTGTAGTGATTGAATCAGTTCTTTTAGAGTGGAAATTACTAGATCAAAATCTTCTTGTGACTTTATGCTTTTGACAATTGTTTGGAGCTGTGCCTGGACACTATTAATCTGCTCTTCTAGTTGTTGTTTCAATTGCTCAGAGTTGGTAGCCTGAGTCTTTAATTTGGCTTGAAGAGCTGCTACAGCCTCCTCTAAACTTTGAAAATTATCTAATGTAGCCAAGTCAGTATATTTTTGAAGCAATAATTTAAGTTCTGAATCAATTTTAAGAAGAGGGTCCATGCATTGTGATTGTAAATTTGTAATTTCTAGTTGAAGACTGGCATTGAGTGTGGTTTGTAAAGCTTGTAAATCACTTCTTAATTTTTTGACTCTGACATCAAGCATCAGAATCTCATCACTGTGATCTTCATGCCTTGTATGGCCAAATATATCATTAGGCATTTTTGTTTTAGTGGTTATTTATTATAAAATATCTAATTCTTAATTCTATAAAAAAGGTATAAGCTTGTCATAGGATCCTGGGACTTCAATATATAAACAATCACCGGCAGAGACAGTATATACAGTGCCAGAAATCATGTTTGAGTGCTTAATTCTATAAATATTTCTCCCTACTGAAACTTTGACATCACCCTCGGGAGTTGTAATAAATTGTAATTGACCACCTACAGGTAATTGGTAGTGGTTTAAGTTATTGTTAAATATGTATAATGTTTTACCTGTTTTATCATCAACATCTGTAAGTATGCTGTTCAGATGAATAATTAATAAACCACTTAGTTTAGATATTATAGATTGTATATCAGGAGAGGGTGATGGTGTTGGCAGGTCCATAATAGCCTGTTTTTTGAACCCAAATAAGTTCATTGGCATGTTTATTTATTTCAAATCATGCTCTGTGATTATTATTATTATTATTTATTATTTGAAGTAGGGTTACACTTAAGCTTACAGTATTTTTACACGGATTATCTTACAATAGAAACAGCTTTTTGCCCTACATGGATTAATTTGTTAAGATATACAATTCTGCTAAATGTTTATAGATGTATAAAATATGGAAAAATATAAGTGTGCCTATATAATTGAGACACACAAGGAATAAAAATACACAAGAAATAATACACAAGGAATAAAAATACACAAGGAATAAAAACACACAAGAAATAGAAATTAAGTAAGTATATGTGAAGGAGGCAATGAGGCAAATGAGGCACGGTGTCAGTATTCGTAGATTAACATCTTAATTTGTTGTTTAAATTTGGCCAAATTTCTCTCCTTTTTCCAGGCTACAGGCAGTTGATTCCACGCCTTACTTGCCAGAGATGACAGGGATTTTGATCCGTATCTTGCCTTGTTACATTTTGGTACTCGGATACTATTGGTGTTATTAGATCGCAGATTGGGATAATGCATGTTACTACATATAATTACCTTGCCGCTTAGTAAGTGGTTGTGTGTGTGAATTGCCTGATGAATTTTAAGTAGGAACACATATTTTCGTCTGGATTCAAGCGTGGGTAGTTGCAGTTCTTCTCTGCTCGATCGTGAAGTCATGTGTGGTGTATTTTGTATACTACGAATTGCCCAATTTTGCATTTTTTCTAATTTGTTGGTGTTATTTATGTTAATCCCATAGAGTACAGAGGAACAATATTCAAGTAATGGCCTAATAAATGCTTTGTAGAACGCTAATTTGTGAGCAAGGTGCACATATTTGCAGACATATTGAAACTGTTTGATTCTAGGTGCTGCACGTGCACACATAATCTTCACATGTTGTGAAAAGGATAAATTCTTATCTAGGTACACACCAAGATATTTTAGACTCTCACTTGGTTTTATATTCGAATTACCTATTTTAATATTGTCAACTTGCGTGATGTTATTGTTTTCCGTGGATAATATTAATACTTGAGTCTTAGACTCGTTCACTTTCAACATGTTAGATTGATACCACTCAAGAACTTCGGGCATGCTTTTTTCAATATTTGCAATTACTTTTTCTAATTTGTTAGATGCGCAGTACAGGAGACAGTCGTCTGCGTATAGATACAAATCAAAGCCAAATTTCTTGTTTGCGATATCATTTACAAACATGTTAAAAAGTTTTGGGTCCAGAATTGATCCCTGAGGAACACCGAGAGATACATTCAGACCGTACGAAATCGAGTTGCCAACTTTTGTATCGATACTCCTATTGTGCAAATAGCTTTCGATCCAGTTGCACGCAGTAGCAGAAAAATTGAATTGCTGATATAATTTCTGTATTAATAACTTTGGTTGAACACTGTCAAATGCTTTACTGATATCTAGCGAAATTATGCCGATGTATTGCTTTCCTTTACGATCTAATACATGCCGCCAGTTATGTAACAGTTCATGCAGGAGTAATTCTGTTGAGTGATTTTTCCTAAAAGCGAATTGTCTGTTAGTAATTAGGTTGTTACAATTTAAGTATTGTTCTAATTGTTTATCTATTACCTTTTCAAGAATCCTACTTAATGAGGAAGTTATCGATATAGGCCGATAATTATTTAATTGCGTTGGGGACCCCCCTTTAAATATAGGTGTGACCCTTGCGTGTTTCCAGCTGTTGGGAAAGATTTCGCTTTTTATGGATGAATTAATTATATCGGTGAGAGGTTCTGTAATCCATGGGGCGAGCAGATATAATATGCGATTACTTATTCCATCGAAATCTGGACCCTTTCTGACGTTAAGTTTTTGAAGGATTTTCAGTACGTCATCATGTGAGACTGGTGTAAAATTGAAGCTGGCTTCTCTAGATTGACTGGAGTTTTCAATTTGTTTGCTAGTTTCATTTTTCTTGAGCGTTAAATCATTTGTGAATATATTCGATATTGACTTTCCGACATTAGCAAAGTGGTAATTCAGGACATTCGACACCCTCGCAGCTTCGGTAATTATTTCATTATTGTGTTCAATAGATGTGATGGATTGGTTTTTATTGTCATTTCCCGTTATAAAACTAAAAATCTTGAATTTATTGTTGCCTGCATATTTACCAGAATAGATCTGTTGAAGGATATAGTTTCTTTTCGCATCTTTTACTGTTTTTGTTACGTAGTTCCTTAAGATCTTATATTGTTCCCACGTGTAATTATTATTATTATTTGAACTGCGTGCGCGCTTAAACATCCGGTTCTTGAGTGATATCAATCTAAGAAGACTACCAGTGATCCAGGGGCGCTTGTTGGCCCTAAAGCGAAACGTTTTTATTGGCGCATAGACATCAAGAGCTTCGGTTATTAATGACTGCAAATATGTTACCTTATCGTTTATATCCGGCATCGTTGATGTTTTGTGAAATGGTAGATAGGAACAATGATCAACGAATTGCTGTTCAGGGAAATTTTTAAATGAACGCCTAGTTACTAGTATTCTAGGAGATCTTTGTGGCTTCAGATTAATTGTTGTGCATATCAGAAAATGATCGCTTAAATCATTCATTGCCACAGCGGATTTAACATGCATTCCTTTCTTGTTTGTAAAAATGTGGTCTATGAGACTTTCACTTTTGTCGGTCACGCGTGTCGGCAGACGAACGAGCTGCTTGTACCCCGCTGATTCCATCGTGTCGAAAAATGCATTATCCCCTGCAGTAGGTTTCATGACGTCATGATTTGTATCTCCAACGAGAACCGAAGCGTGGCAAGCCGGAAGAGATTGCAAAATAGTTTCTAATTTTCCATTAAAAGTGACGGCGGCCTTGGGATGTCTATACACGCATCCGATAATTAAGGGTTTGTCGTTTTGTTTGAGTTTCAAAGACACCCACAATCCTTCAATGTCCACATCCGACACAGAATAAATAAGTTCCGATATTACGTTGGTTTTTACGTAAACAATAATGCCGCCCCCTTGCTTAGAAGAGCCACGATCGAGCCTATACATTTTGAACCCTTCAATTGCGACGTGCCGATCTGGAATAGAATCATCTAGCCAAGTCTCGGTGATTGCAACGTAAGTGAAATTAGTTATGTTTGAAGCTGCGATTTGATCTATTTTGTTCTTCAGCCGGTTAATATTGATGTGGCCCACCGTGATATTTTCTGTGTTATCTGGGATTGCGAGGTCCTCTACTTGCGGATACAAGTTTGCAAGGAATCTCCGGTTCGCCACGCTCAGGCAGTGCAACGCCACGGGGGGTGTCGGGTCATTGCCATGCGGGGAGGGAGGAAGGCTATTTACAGCCCCAGCATTGTGGTCTCGACCTTGGCCTCGGGGGGAAGGGAGAGAGTGACCATTCTTGCAATTGGGCATTGTTTGCCACTTATCAAGTCACAATGACCCCATGGTAGAGTATGTATGCCACATGATAAAATGCATCTCTTATCATCATGTGGGTCCAGAGCCACTTTTCTTACAACATTTGTAGTCAACAAGTGATCCACACTCTGAATTCTGCATTCTGATGTTCTAATTAAACTCTGTGATTTGAGACAATCTTCATAATCTTTAAATTGGAGCTCTTTGTCCACAGTTACTCTACCAATGCCCTTGGCTTTTTTGGCAACAGCACCACTACATGTTTCAAAGCTGTACATCTTAGCCCTTAACCCAGCAAATGCCACAATAACATCACCAAGGGTCTCATCTTTTAACTTGACAGGCACCTTTTTGTTGTGGGGTTGAATTTTTGTATGTTCACTAGTATCAAAATATTTAAGCAATGCAGGCTGTGATATATCTTGATAGACATCTTCTGTCTGAATATCAAGGATAAAACTATCTGTGTCCATGTACATCAGTTTTACACGATCACCATAAAAAGGCTTCAGCACATCATAATAGAGCTCTAGCATGTGTAATTTGGCCAATTCTAATATCACAGCCCCTACATAAATAGGCTTATCAAACTTAATCTTTGTTTTTTTTCATGTTGAAGAGTGCCATATTGTCATCATAAATTCTTCTGTAGTTGAAATTAGGCTTTGCTATCAATTTTTTGCTCCGGCTGGGGTCAGTAACTAATTTAACATCAGTATGTTTTCTGACATTTTCTATGGTTTTGCCATACACTGAATTGACCATCAATTTAAACAAAATTTTATCAAATTGGCTTACTGCACATGTTCGAAGCTCGGTGTTTGTATCAATGTATGGCTTCAACCATCTTGAGTGCCTGAACCTTAAGACTTTGCCAACTTTGGTCACTTGAACACCATGATGCATCAGGAACTGAAGGTTTTTGTAATATATGACATAACCCTGTTTTGGCTTTAGAGTCATCATTAGCTTCTTCTGTTTAGAGCCAGGTGAACACTCAACCTCAGGAATTGGGGGCAGATCAGAAAACTTGTGTAAATCATCAGGAATTGTCAGATCAACTTCCAAGAACAAGCCATAGTTATTGTCATCAAAATCCTGAAGATCCCCAATACTAAAATTTTCAACCCACTCAAGCCCTGCATATGGCAATTTATCCATCATAGCATAACCATACAAGCTGTTGGCATCCACATAAAGTATATAATTTGATGGCATTGCTGGATCATAATCAGGAATATATTTGTTATTAGCTCTAGCATATCTTTGAGAACATTGCACCATGCCTCCTCTTATACATTGTTCCATAAATAAATACATGTCCTGATCCTGAATGAGATCCAATTGCATTTTAGTATTCAAACATTGCAGACCATGCTAGGCCTGGAGCACTGTAGAAATACATTGGATCCAGCTTATAATTTACCATCGATGATTTTCTAAATGCCTGAAGTATATCGGCTAAGAGAGTCACATCAAGTTTCAAGTATGCCTTATGATAATCACCGAATGTCTGGCATTTTAAATTGGCCCACATCAACTGAGCATGGTCATAATCTTCATCAGTGATTCCGGATGCCCTGAGTTTACTGTAGAACTCTTGTTGTGAAGGCAGAGCACACTCATCAAATTTAGAAAAATCAGTTACATAGTCATATGGGTATACACCCTTCCGCCTAATTAATTTCAGGTCCTGATTTGGAAACATAGCACAAGTAATTTTAAATTGATCATCAGATAATTGACTGGCCAGAGTAGCCAAGCTAGCTGACAAAATTCTGTATGAATCAAGAAATCTTAAGTGAATAGGAACACTATTAACTTTAATTATCTTGCTAATAGCTATATATTTCTCATAATTTTCTGCTAAAATATTTAAATTCTGCTTGTCAAACCCCTCATACCTGATCAGATGATGAAAATCATAATTAGATGCACCATGGCAAAATATCGGGACAAATTTTGGTCTCTGGATCTTAATATTACAGCTATTACACAGGGCCATTTTGAATTTACCATCTGTATGAGAATGGTGATGCACCTTGATATTTGTATCTGAAAATTCAGAATCACATACCGGACATTTTTCTGCATTGTTGAAATCTTCAATCTGATCCTCTGTTAAAGGCAACATAGGTTTTGATTTTAATAAGACATTAGATGCTATATAATGGCACTCATTTTCTATTCTATGTGCAAATTCTTTGATGGCTTCTGGTCCCATGTATAAATATTCTTTACTAACAACACCATCCTGTACAATCACATAATAAAAACTAGAAGGTTCATGTATCTGGTATGATGTACTTGAAGATTCATCAGGATCTGGGCTGCATAATGCAAGGGGTTTGAGGTTTGATTCAAAATCACATACTATATATGCTGGATGTTCCAACAAGGCTTCAAATTTTTTGAATTTGGCATTTTCATTTGGCTTAGGCATAACCATATGAACAGGTTTATGGTTGCCACAGTATTTCAGATGCTCAACTAACTTGTTTTTAGCAATTTCTGCATTCTGTTCACAAACACTATTCATCATTTTTCTACCATCAAATACAGTCAAACATCTTAGATGCTATATAATGGCACTCATTTTCTATTCTACGTGCAAATTCTTTGATGGCATCTGGTCCCATGTATAAATATTCTTTACTAACAACACCATCCTGTACAATCACATAATAAAAACTAGAAGGTTCATGTATCTGGTATGATGTACTTGAAGATTCATCAGGATCTGGGCTGCATAATGCAAGGGGTTTGAGGTTTGATTCAAAATCACATACCATATATGCTGGATGTTCCAACAAGGCTTCAAATTTTTTGAATTTGGCATTTTCATTTGGCTTAGGCATAACCATATGAACAGGTTTATGGTTGCCACAGTATTTCAGATGCTCAATTAACTTGTTTTTAGCAATTTCTGCATTCTGTTCACAAACACTATTCATCATTTTTCTACCATCAAATACAGTCAAACATCTTCTACACAACTTGTATATTGTATTAGATTTGTCTAGTTGTTTTCTGACTAAAGCTTCAAGACTGTGTATCAGAGTGTAATGGCATGTGCTATCGTCTTCAATTAGGAGCAGATCAATCGGGACAGCAGAATCATCATCAAGTGTACTGATTCTGAGAGGTGCTATCAAGCAATTGCCACGACCAGTAGAACAAATAAATATATTAATAGATAATGATTTACCATTGATATCTCTGGCCTTTTTTTCAAATTTATCAATATTCTGAACTGACATTGGATATTTTAAGCCCTCCGTTGCTTCATCAAAATCATGTTCATGTTGTTTATAATAACTTACTCGCTCTTGATGATCTAAAACTGGAAACAAAGCAGCTAAAATACACCACAGAAAGCATTTCTGATCATTATTTTCTATGTTAACCACGGCTTTTTTGTTTTTGATATTGGCAGGTAAACGCAGATATGTAGATCCTTGTAATGGGTTAAATTTAGAAATACTAATATATAACTTGTGTGGAGATCCACATAGGCTCCAACCCGATTCTTTTGCAGCAAACTCAGAATGTTTAATATTCAATTGCTCTATCAAACTGCTTATTATTTTGTCTAAATTTGTATTTGAATATATAGCTACAGTTTCTGTTATGTGGGGGGGTGTAAGTTTTGTTCCATTTGGTTTCTTATATTGTGTAAATAATTTGAGGGAAAGCTTATAAGAGCCATTTTGTGCATTTAGAATAGCCTGCACATCAGAATTTATACTGTTCAAAAAATTCTTAATGTCACATTTTTGCTCTGATACAAAACAGTAATCACTAAGTTGGCCATTAAAACTGCTATGAATGGGTGCATAGCGTGGCTGCTTTGCTGCTCTAGCATCATCGGGTGTTTCAAGTTTCTTTTTTAGACCAGATGTAGATGTAGATGGTTGTGGGGGCAATGTTGATGACTGTGCAGAACAAGTACACTTATGCCTATTGTAATATGCTTTGCTTAATATTTTATGGCATTTTGGGCATATTTTTGTGGGTGTTCTGCATTTTTCTGGATCACAATTATGCCGGTGCCTAGCCCAATTAGGGCTGGATATATTCTTATTGCATTGATTACAATATTTCTGATTTGGCATTTTTGTTGTTGGTTTATTATATAAGATTTCTTGGGGTTCAAATCAAAACTATACTTAATACAAAATATCAGTTGTGTTCAGCAGTGTGCTTTGTATACTTAGTGTGTATACTTAGTGTGTTAATATTTTTGGCATTGGTATTTTTGTTGTTGGTTTATTATATATGATTTCTTGGGGTTCAAATCAAAACTCTATACTTAATACAAAATATCAGTTGGGTTCAGCAGTGTGCTTTGTATACTTAGTGTGTATACTTAGTGTGTATACTAAGTGTGTTAATATGTTTGGCTTTGGCATTTTTTTTGTTGGTTTATTATATAAAATTTCTTGGGGTCCAAATCAAAACTCTATACTTAATAAAAAATATCAGTTGGGTTCAGCAGTGTGCTAAAAAAATTAGAGAAACCCACAGGTGTGTCATGTAGACCGGAAGTGGACCGGAAGTGGACCGGAAGTAGACCGGAAGTAAACCGGAAGTGGACCGGAAGTGGACCGGAAATAGACCGGAAGTAAATATGTGTGTGCATGGATGGATGTGGGTGAGTGTAGGTGGGTGTGCTCTTATGAGCATTTTTGGCTTAGTTTTAAGTGTAGCCATAACAATATCAAGAAGACTATATCTTTAGCAGGCTTACAGACAACAGACTGACAGATTCAGATTTTGCATACATGGCCAAATCAGTCTGTTGAGGCTTCTTCATTTGTACACTGTAATTCTTCATTTGTTCGCTAGAATTCAGGATTCTTGGGATTTGACAGCATAGCACACTTGGGGCAATTGACCCATATGGGCATCTTGTCATAATTTTAAGTATAGCCAAATCGGTCTGTTAATCATATGAGCTCTTCATTTGTTGTCCCAGTAATAGGTCAAATACCACTACTGATTATTATTATTATTATTCTGGACACGAGACTTGCGTCAGTAAACAAGCATCTTGTCTGTTACAGTGTCACAGGAAAAGAACATCGTCCTGTAATGTTCAAGCCTCTAGATATTTTCCATTAATAATGTCTAATCACAATAATAAGTTAGAAGAAATAATTCGCATTTTCACAACTACCAATATTCTCGTATTTAATCACTTCGAAAATTATTTCTCGAAGATTGCTGCTATACGACAAGAAAGCAAATCAAAATTAAAGTAAAAGTTCAACTAAATGTATACCCAACGACATTTACAATATTGGAGGGACAAAATACTTAAAAATTGTTGTTTCATTCGAAGATAAAGGCGTGGTGTAGTGGTTAGAGTTCTCGATTGTGCGTCTAGCAGTCCCAGTTTCGATCCTCCTTACGAGGTGTTCTTTTTATTAATTCTCCTTTTAATATGAACACAAGCATGGTAACATTATTTGTAATAGCAGTGCATAGTGGCTACATTGTTCTGCATATGGAATATATATAAAAAAAATGAATTGACACACGTTCAACGGGATATTTTTATATATAAGATCGTGAATTATGATACTCTAACGATAATTGTGTACTGTTTCAAAGACATTGACAAATATTAATGAAATAACTATTTATATGTGTGGCAATTCAGGACATGCTAATTTTACCCCTTTTCCCACTCGAGTTCAATGCAAGGATACCTCCGCAAATATCGAATGAAAAGTTCTCATCATGTGCAATTCTCCATTAAATGTTTTCGCCGAGTCGTACTACTTTCGTTTTCTTTGTTACAAACAATACTTGTTTGCACATTACATGCTGGAGGAGAGTTGCATCTAAATTTCACATTGGTCAGCTCCTTCTGCCTAGTTTAAGGAGCGAGAGCTTGTAGGGTAGTGGATACCGTTTAGGATTGTCAATCTGATGGTCGTAGGTTCAAACCCTTCCGATGGCAGAAAAGTTTCGTAAGTTTTAAACATATCCCTTTGTGTTCATTGTCCACGCCGTGTAAAACGGAATGATTCAGTTTGGAATTAACGATGGGGGAGAGGAAATATTGAATTACAAAATCTCCATTTCAACGAACCGAGAAATGGAGAAAAATTTAATAATTCTTATAAATATTAAGATTACATTCATTTTTTTAGTGGTATAATAGCAGGTAAAATCAAAGATCTTACATGGAAGTTTTTAACTCGTTCTAAACTCAGCCAAAAGGCATTTCGCACCTATCTCATATATTCTCCAATACATTTCAAAATGTTATCGAATATTTCATGTCGATAATTTGACCAATGCATCCATTCTTGACGCTGATACGCTATTTTCTGCAATTACCTCTTCTATCCAGTTCCTTCTGTTCTCTTCTCCTTCTCCTTCTTCTCTCCCCTCCTTCTGCTCTGCATTTATCTCATATCGCCTTCCCTACTTTTCTCACATCTTATCTCCATCCCACTCTTCTCCACTCCTCTTATCTCCTCTCCTGTCTTAGATTGCCGACTCCACTGCACTCTTCTCTCCTTTTTTCGTTCTTCTCTTTTTCTCGCCTTTACTCTACTCTCCACTTCCCTCTTCTCGTCTCCTCCTCTCCTCTCGTCTCCTTTTCCTCCTCTTTTCTCTTCTTTGCTTGATTTTACTCGTCTCTCCTCGAATCTTTTTCAATTCTCCTCACTACATCTCCTCTCCCCGTATATCCTCTCTTTCTTCTCTCCTCTACTTTTCCTCTTCTCCTTTCGCTTTCTCTTTCTCCTCTCCTTTGTAACCTTTCGTTTCCTCTCACCTCTTTTCCTTAGTGTAGACTCATCAGCGATGAAATACTAGAAAACCTATTTTTTTCTTTCACAAAGAATTTTGTCATTTGCGATAAAATAGTGATATTTTTAATAATTTTATACAATAATACTTGTTTATATTTCTTTCGCGTATTTTATAAATATC
Organism: Lepisma saccharinum; assembly: GCF_977018435.1. Classification (NCBI taxonomy): domain Eukaryota; kingdom Metazoa; phylum Arthropoda; class Insecta; order Zygentoma; family Lepismatidae; genus Lepisma; species Lepisma saccharinum. The sequence goes on from NC_139243.1 coordinate 80,731,720, forward strand.
TATTGTGCATGTGGCAACCCTGAAATTGAGCCTAACTCTGCACGCAAACCCACCAACGACTTGTGAAAATTGGGTTGCCTAGTTTAAAATGTCGTTGTCCTAAAACTTTTGAGAGACACTGTACATTGAAAAATATGAAAAAGGAAATAAAATGATTACATGTAAGTTCAATGGATATGAATACTGTAGAATATTAAAAAAATATTTGAAAGAAAAATGAAGAATAAAGAATTACATTTAAACTAATGGTCGGCGCTTTCATCTTTAGGACATGTATCGCTTAGAGTCAGCTGAAACAATTAATAAAATAATAATAATAATAAAGGGAAATACAATTATGAAGTTTAGAATGTAAAAGCTATAAGAGGTTATATATTATATGCACACAGTTGCTAGTTGTTACAATGTCGGCCTATGTATTTATGATTAAAAAGTTGCACGTGATTAAGTGCTTAGCTACCTTGATAGTAAATAATGTTTACGGCCAAATTCTCAACTGAGATCACCTAGCCCGGGAATCGAACCCAGGTTCTTGATGTGACAATCATGCACCCTACAAACTTGAGCACCGGGACAGTAATTTGTACATGAACATGTAAATACTTTCTATTTCTTAACTACGCCACTTTGTCAACGAGCGTTCTATTTTCTACAGACGCTTGAAGACAGATGTGTAGTTGTTGTCATCCGAGAAGCCAGATAAACAATGACTTGCAACAGCCCTCACCTTGAACCGTCCCATGTGATATATTCTATTGTCTTCGCCTGCGGTGTGGAACAAGAAAGGTGAGAATGACACCCGAAGAATTCAATCACAAGATTCTGATATCATTACTCATTACTCTATTGTATTCTAATATTAGTTTGAACTGGTTCATGGAGATAACCGACTGATTAGTTGTTCCTGAATCAACGACATAAAGGTGGGTGGATGACAGGTTGGTCGATAACGAATGGTGAATGGACATTGGCTATTGACACTTTTAAGAACAATTGCATCATAATTCTGGCGTCCACTGGCAAACGCACAGGAACTTGGGGGCAGAGGGCCTGGCAACACTGGCAGTCGCTCTAAGCCTTGCGCTATTGTTTGGATACGGTTCCAATTAAACAACTAATCTGATTTTTGCTGACTTCATGAATTGTTTTGGCATACTTAATAATATCCCAAATCACTGAAAGTACGCTAAATAGAGAACTACACAAAATCGTGTCCAAAACATATTATTTCATATGAAACAATGTAAATTCATTAGAGCCAAAATTCAATGTAAACAAAATGAGAATCGTGATAGATATGATTAAAATTGCCACTTTGATAAATAAGATAATAATTTGATATTGAACACCCAGTTATGTAATTAAATATAATGAACGTTGGCGCATTGGAAATGGAAAGAAATATTAATTAAGAAACATTTATTAGCCTTCCATATTTCTTGGTTTTAACCTGCGTTAAAATATCACCTTTCACAATATTAAATTATGTTCCACAGTTTTCGTTTTTCAACCCCACGAAATAAAATAATATTTCTTATAACAACCCGAGTTGCAAGATATGCAGATTCAGGCAAAGCAATATTCTGACGTATTCAGAACTAAGCTAAATATTGAGCGAATATATAAATCACATTCTAAGTTACAGAGATTACAAAATAACAAGAAACTATATATTTTTCCAACGGAAAAGAACGTGTCAAGGTTACACGAGGTCAACAATAACCAACATCAAAACCCGTAACTTGTAGATTTTCATAAACCTGAAAATTGAGGGTAGTGTCTCCCTTGCTATGAGTAGATGTAAATAGTACAAACACTAAGCAATGGTAATGACCAATTAACATTGCATACTGACATTGTTCCTTTGCTATAGCATACTGTAACCGAGAAAATAGTGTATAATTTAAATGCTTTTCCACAGTAACCTTCCCTTAGCCTATTGAATCTTAACCTAAGGCGCTAATATACATACGCATATTATCATTGCTGACCTCAGTGGCGAAGTGGTTATCACTGCTCGCTACGACGTCATGCATCCCGTGTTCGAATCTCGGCCTGGGCATGGATGTTCTTTGTGAGTGCCTCATCAATTTCATCACTCATCTTCATCTTCGCGATTAGCCAAGAGTGACATTAATGCGATGTAAAATGAACCAAATCAATCAATGCACATTATCATTGTCCAAAATACTATATGGCTGTCTGCCTGGACAGGGGCGTAACGAAACTCACGAGGGCTCTGGGGCAGACTACTCAAGTGCCCCCCAGTTACTGCTATTATAGTGGCTAGATCTAAGAATATTAAAATGCATAAATTTGCATATGAGGTTTGATTGATTGATTGATTTTATTCTACTTCGCGTTTTGTGCCTCTTGGCTAATTTGCGAAGATGGGGATGAGTGATGAAATGATGAAATTGATGAATGGACATTTACAAAGAACCAAGTCCGAGCGGGATTCGAACCCGGGACCCCTAGCGTCGCAGGGCGATATGCTAACCACTTTTTTCTTTTAAAGGAATACCCCTATTCGGTAGTATCCTCCGTCATTCACACGCTATCACATAATTCACACATATCAAATATTCCATATTCTCAGTTTTTCTCAATAACGGACAACACAAACATCCAAGCCCGAGCGGGATTAGAACCTGGGACCCATCGTCGCAGCGCGATGAGGTAACCACTTTTTTTTTTTTTTAAAGGAATACCCCTATTCAGTAGTATCCCCCGTTATTCACACATTTTTCACAATCTTTCACACATGTCAAGTTTCACTGTATTCACATTGGTTCTCATTATTCGGACAAACACAAACATCCAAGCCCGAGCGGAATTCGAACCCGGGACCCCTAGCATTGCAGCGCGATGAGCTAACCACTCGGCCACCGGGTCCGGCTTGCATATGAGGTGTAACGAAATATAATTCGCTTTATTGATTAAAGATGTGCTTGTTCTTTGATAAATGCTAGAGACGAATAGTACAAAATAACTTATAAAAAGAGATACTGTGAAATGCATTATTTACTCATTAACAAATTAAGATTAACGATTAATTGCAATGATTCCATTATAGATTGAAAGTATAGCCAGACTAAAAAGACGATCCTGACTCATAGTACTGCGTAGTAGGATTTCTCTCGGGTTGAGGGGGGGGGGACAACAGTGCTCAAAGTGGGGGAGAACATGGGAGATGCTATCTCTCAGAGTTAAGAAGATTCTCATGAAGCATACTTCCATTACGATAATTTACATAGGCATTCCCTAACCCACTGCATTTCTTCCTAATTAATCCATAAAAGCATCCCCCACCTTTTTCCAATGTGGGCAAAGCACATCTCCCCCTCAGTCTAGGAATTGTCACTTGGAGCATGGAGGGCAGAATAATATTTTGCCCTTCGGTTATTATTATTATTATTATCAGGGGGAACGGCGGTATTGCCGAACACTTAAGCTTTGATGGTGAATTGTGGAATTACTGTAAAACATTTTAGACAGTGCCTACATTCTAAGGAAACCTTACAATCAAAATCAACTCGGTAATAATGTTTCCAAACTTACAAAGGTTTGGAAATGTTCTTGCATTTTTTTCAGTTTCTTTGCAAAGCCCAGTGTAGATCTTAACAACAAGAAGGTTGTATCATTGCCTATGTGTCTACAACTGCTTTCATGGCTTTGAAACGATTGCCCAGCAATTGTGTCTATCATCAGGTAAAACATTGATACGTTGAACCAGCTCTCTCGGTTGGCAAGTCCTGGACAGAGTTCGTCCAAGTGCTTCTTCATTTTTGATTCTTTTGACAGAGAATTCACTTGAAATCCTCCTACTTGGCGCATATTTTAATCTTTTTAACAAGTGATTCAAACGATCCCCGAAGCTTAGTCATCTCTAAGAGAGCGTTTCTTAAGAGATCATATGCGAAGAACTTTGATAACTTGACGGTTTACTTAGATGAAAATGAAATAGAGTATGCTAACCATGTAAAATTCCTAGGATAGATCATCGATGATACATTAAATTGGTATGTCATATTGACTATATTTGTGAAAAACTCACAAAAAATCTTTATTTATTGAAAATCCATTCTCAATATAATAATAAGGAAATCAATATGAACCTGTATTATGGTCTTATTTATCCTCACTTAGATTACTGTATTACAGGTTGGGGAGGGGCAGCTCACGGATATACAAAAAGTGTGTTCACACTACAGAAAAGGGCTGTTAGACTTATATGTAAGATACCATACAGATCCACATGCACAATTGCCTTTCGCGAAAACAAAGTTATGACTGTACACTCACTCTATGTTTATAAATCTATTATCTATGTACTTAATGAAAAGACACAATTAAGAATGAAGAAATTCATGAACATAATACAAGACAAAGACAAAACATCCATATCCAGACTAACAGACTAACTCTGACAGACATATCACCACATTCTGCAGGTATAGAATTCCACAACAACCTTCCCCCTTGGCTAAAATATATCACTCCCTTAAAGAAAAAATTGCAGCTAATCAAAAAAAAAAAACTCACAGATTTCTGTATGACATTAATGAACTATAAATTATATTGGGTATAAATATCAAGTAGACAAAGAAGTATAATAATACCATAGAAGGAACAATGCAACTCTAATTTTAAAAAAGTCATGCATGTACTTTTCCCTGATTACAAACTTTATTCATATCCGCTATATGCAATGTAGAGATGTGAAAGTGGTGCCAAAACGTTGGAAAACTAACCAAGTTTTTTTGTTCCAGGTTTCAGTAACGTGGCTGTAGTGTAGCAGTGTCAGTGCCCAAGAAACCAGAAATGTTCACAAATCAGGAAAAATCTCAGTTTGTGTCACGAGACCCGGTCACCAATAACAGTGCAGAGGAACTTTCAAACAACTTATGGAAAGATGCTGCCCGATGTCGAGAGCATTCAGTCGTGGTATGACAAGTTCAAGACCACAGAATCTGTTGCTGATTTACCGAGAAGTGACCGAACCATCAACCTCAGCGATTTCAAACAACGTAAAACATCAGCCAAAAAGTTATCTTCATGATATCTTACTCAAACGTTTATTTTTTCGTGCATACAAAGTGCAAATTGTACAGGCTTTGTTGCCTAATGATACCAGGGGACACACTGAGCTTTTTCCTGATTTGTGAACATTTCCGGTTTCCTGGGCACTGACACTGCTACACTACAGCCACGTTACTGAAACCTGGAACAAAAAACTTGGTTAGTTTTCCAACGTTTTGGCACCACTTTCACATCTCTACCTTACATATAGCGGATATAAATAAAGTTTGTAATCAGGGAAAGACTTCTGGGACACCCGGTATATATATGCGTATCATTGTTTTTAATATTGTGAATGTAATGTACAATTTAAAAGATATGTGCAGCATGGAAAAATCTTTTGTTCTTATACTGTAATTGCTTGTATACCATACCTTATAGTTTCATGTATCTGGACAGAATCCATACCCAAGAAGAAATGGGTCAACGGATGAATAAAGATTAAGATTAAGCTGTATAATGAGAGTCTGCTTCAAATGGACTTAGAAGTGATATTAATCTGCTCCAAGACTTTACATTAAATTGTCAAATAAAATGAAACTGAAAGATTGAATTTTCCCCTTAAGTCAATATAGCCTCGCTTCTTCCAACTTTCAAGACATGAAAAAGCTTCTCTTTAGGAGCACAGACAACTTCCTGCCCGTTGTGTTGGATTAACTGCTTCGAGAGTTTGGTTCGACTTATTTCTTGTTCAAGACTTAACTTTGCCACTGCAGATTACTGTTACCAAAAACATTATACTCATTCTGAACTGTTCTTTTTTAAAGAAGACATTCCTCTTTCCCGGTTACCTTCTACAGCATTAAGAACGACATTTAAATTATGACTAACGCAATTTTGAGGTGGAAGTTGTTGTGTTCTTTTTTGTATCTACACCTATTTCCCAGTCAACGTTGCAATCCTTACTTAATTGTGTTAAAACTCCATAACTTTACCATGCTGATATTCTTTCCTTAATATAGTGAGAAATCATGGCATAATTACTGCAGACGTGCAACTATACGAAACCACCAGCTTTGGCCCTCACACCTCACGATAATCTGCCTGCAGCCGGCCAGTCTAACAAAAACATAAGTCAGGAAAATCCACTTCAGTTCCGGCCTTCTCCCCTATTTCGGGGGCCCTGGCTGCCTCAGCCTAGTTACGCCCCTGTGCCTGGATACAGAGATACAACCGTTCTTTGTAAAATGTCCTAGACAGTACGTAAAGTTATGGAAAGATGTGTCCAATTTGAAACCAACGGTGTTTTTGTTATTATGGACTATAGCTATCTCACAAACAATAATAACTTTCATGAACTTAGCAGTGTATTTCCTACCAATGACAAGAGATGTCACTGACATCAATTTTCTACTTAATCAAAGATTATTGAGAGCTATTATAATAGAAAATAAAAAAATGCGAAATTATGTATTTTGAAAAAAATATATTTAAATGTACATTAATATTATCTACTTTTTTCTAAGTTTTCTATATAAATATCAGATTTATATGCTTTACAGACATACCGGATTCATTATTTACATTTATGAACATTAGAAGTATAATGTAGGATCGAGTAATCATTGTGTTTCAACAACGTTCACTATCATCAAGTCTTACAAGAAAATTTACTGCTAACAAAATGGCAAAATAAGATTTTTTTTATATCATAGATTCAACATAACTGACATTTTCTTTTCTATGTGTGAGGTTGATGTTTCTAGAAATGCTGAACGATGTGGGTAGGTTGCGGGAATGTCCTGATATCGGGGTTGGTTGGGCTCAGAATTCAATCCAATTAGACCCGTACCTACACGCATTAATTAAGCACCAATCAGGGAGCTTTCGTACTAAAGAGACACTTGTCACTTGGGCTCAACCGTTTTCTCAATACCGTGATACGTGTCGCCTCGGTCAGTTGTTCGAGCATGTGCGGTGAATGTTATCTTATAGAATGAAGTGACCCGTTTCGCTTAGAGAACTTTCAGACCGAAGAGACACGGGTTTCCCACCGAAGTGGGAAGCGGCACGGACCCCTTCAGCTTATAAGAAAGCATGCGCGAACATCAGACCGAGGCGACACGATGCACGCTATTGAGGAAACGGTCCAGTCCGAGCGACACGCAATGAACAAGTGGCACGTGCGGCTTGTCTTGTCGTTCTGGTAGGAAAGGTCGCATTTCATTTCTGAAGGTTCGTTTCAAAGTGAGACGTGTCGCTTCGGTCTGATACCTTCTTCAGAGAGAAGAAAGGAGTGTAGCCCTAGGGCAGCGATAAACAATCACAGCGTATAGAACATATAAAAGGCCAACAATTTTTATAATTGTAACATTTTTCTACCTCCCTTCGACTCACGAGCTATCGAAAATTGACAAATTTTACCCTGCATGCATGGAACAACAGATCAGGGTTGCAACTGCCACTTATTTTTCTATTATAAAACGACAATATTGCTAGTCGATAACGAATAAAGGAAACAGTCTTTCTGTGGAGAATGTACACGTCTGGGCAAAACTTACGATGCATTTCCTTAATACACAAACATCAAATACGATAGGCAATATAATGTACTGTATATACAGTACGGTGTTACATGTGGTGATAGATGAATGATTTGAGGGAAAGGGCAGCACTTCGCCCTATTCCGTTTTCACAGTATTCTATTACTTGTATTAGGTTATCCGGCAAGAAAAATTGGTGGAACTGCCAAACGTGAACCAGAAAACGTGTTGCTTACAAAGAGGAAAAAAGAATGTGCTCAATGGTTTCCAGCGTCGAAATGAAGTCACAAGAAGCACGTCAGCAGTCAGCAAGACAACTTGTACGCTTTTCACTTGTACAGTTAGTGTACGGTGACACCTATAGAAAATCCATTCAAGGATTGAAGTACCAGAGAGAGAGAGAGAGAGAGAGAGAGAGAGAGAGAGAGAGAGAGAGAGAGAGAGAGAGAGAGAGAGAGAGAGAGAGAGAGAGAGAGAGAGGAAGGCGCTCTTGTTCAACGTTCAACTAGAACACGAAGATGTTTTGTCTTCTTATTGTTTCACATATCCCAAACATAAGACAATCAAGATTAACTATACAATTTTGCTCACGAGATGGAACAACTCACCCGATGAAGTTCCAAAATATATTGTGGATCGAATTTTGTGAGTGTGTTTAAGGAGTTCCTACAAGCAAATGAACATTTAGTGCTGGTTCATTCAACCATACCTATCAAATGCATTGAAGAGAATACGAAATACCATCAACAGGAGGTATACTGTACCTCCAGCAACAGTTACTGTTAATAAATTTAATACCACTATATAAAATATACAGCGCGATATTCGTCCACGATCTTTGGTGATCTAGATCATGATTACAAGCACGAAAATCCGTAAAAAACTCAATCTCTAACTTTGACGTTCAATAGAAGGGCATCGGATGAATATCATCTTGTGGTAGTGTTGTGGATATAAGAGACAAACACACGCATTTCTCACCCGTCTGGCTGTACAATGTACTACAGTGTATGAGACTCTGGACTTGGGTAGTGCATCTGTTGAAAATATATGGTTTGTTCGTTTAGCGACTAGATTGGTAACACACAATACCACCAACAGTATTGCTCTTGTGGAAAAGCACAGGACACATCGACTAAGAACAAAGATCTTCAGTTGAAGCAGAAGGTTTGCTCAAATTCTAGCAAGAAATGGCAAAGATGGCAGTCTTAGGTTAGTCACTAACTTCTGGCAAGTCCTATTCATCTTCTTTCCTGTTGAGTAGCTTCTGGTACGTCTTCTTGATCTGTCTTCCGCCGAACGTTACAACAACAATGAGGGTGGCTATAACTCCTAGAAGGCTGAAGACGAAGATTCTTGCAGGTGTCACCCCCGCGTGGACAATTTTCTCCTTCGGAGGTTCAATGGTCACCACCCTGCTCTCATACTTCACATCATCTTCCTCTGCTACCACAACTTTTGGTTTCGCTTCGACTTTTGGTTCCGCTTCCTTCTTTGGTGCTTTTGTCTCTGGTTGTGTCTTCTCTGCTGGTGGTGCTCTCTGAGATGGTGTCTTCTCCGCTGCTGCTCTGTGTGATGGTGTCTTCTCTGGCTGTGCTCTGTGTTGTGGTGATACCTTCTCAGGAACTATCGCCGTCGGTGGGACATCCACGTTGTCGTCTTCAGCAGGATGGCGGTCGATGTAGTTCATCAACGGGCGGAAGTACCTGACTAGAGGCCCAGCGTCCAGGTGGAGGATTTGCATCTCCTGCCTCAAGAGTTGCTCCCACGGTAAGCTCATGCCTTTGGACATCAAATCTCTGCAATATCAAGAACTTACTTTACTGGATAATTCAAAGAACCTTACGGTTGGTCGCTTGTATGCATACTAATGGACAACCTTAAGACAAGGATAAAACTACTTCCATGTGATAAACTGCAGGAACAGGACACTCTATGATAAAGAGAGAGAGTTTCCAAGCATGCATTGCTAGTGTAAGGAGTGAGGACCTTAGACCAATGTTCTTCTGAATAAGATTGAATCATCAGCTAATAGGTTTGTTTCAGTTTATTTTTAAGTCCACAGAAAGTCTAATCGGGACTGGATTTACAGTTTGAAGTGGGATTCGAAGTACTACGTGCCTCCAGGGGATGACATTACCACCATGCCGTCGGAGAGGTCCATATCATCAACTTATGAGGATAAACACATGCTTATGGCTGCTCGAGATTTCCGTTCGCACTGAACCTCAAGGTCACTTAAGCAGCAGAGCAGGAGCGGGGGGGGGGGGGGCATTTGCGTCGAGAGGTAAAAACTACAGCGGGGGAAGGCGCCCCCTTTTAACCGAACCATATTCTGTTTCTTCTGCCATGATTATAATGTCACACTGCACTGTTACTCAAGAATCAGATGAGGAGAGCTTCCCCACAGCATAAACGCGACCGACGAAGCTTCCTTTCCGCCCCTCTTACAATGCTAGAGCATCGCTGCTCGCTCCGCAGTCCATACGAGGGCGCTCCTCCATAAATACGGGGTTAGCCCGGACCAAAAATTTGCAAAAATGCCAGTTTTTTTTTCTTTTTTTTCGGTAAAGCAAGTCACCCTCCCAGTTGGGTGCCAATGGACCTAAAATACCCGTCACTTGCCACAGCTTGACGCTCACTGAGACGCCGAAAACGCGGCAATATAACTCAAGAGATCGTTTCCGGCGTCTCAATGAGCGATAACCTGCAGACTTCCGGCTTTTGTTCCGCGCGTTTCCCTGCAGTGGGCGTTACACAATTTGATTTCAATAGAAGCAGACAACAGGATATTTCTTTTGCAGGATATTTCCGTGTTTCGCCGCGTCTCAGTGAGCGTCAACCTCATTTTCCCCATATATAGAATGTAGGCATCTCCGCCGGACGTGCTCTATGCCCTCAAAGGATCTGATCCAAGGGAGCCCGCAGGGAGGGGCCAGGGGGCCACTTGCTCCCCCTGAGACTTCGAATGGTGAAAGTGTACCGATATTTTATAACAAAGAATATTGTTTTCTATGACTTACAGACCGTAAGTTACAGCAACTATTATTATTATTATTATTATTAAGTATTATTGTTATTATTTTTTTAAGTAGGGTTACATTTAAGCTTACAGACTATTTTACATTGATTACCTTGTATACAGATACACACAATATGGAAATTACAAATGTATGTTATTTTTTTAAAAAAAACATTAGTAGTAGTAGTAATAATAATAACAGCAATAATAGTAATAAATTGTATGACACTGCCCCCCCCCCAGAAAAATCTGCGGGCACCCTTGATCTGATCACTTTAATCTTTTTATCATTGAGCTTAAAAGTGTGCATAAGCTAATGAACGACTCACAGAATGTGTGGTGTTATTAGGTCCATAGGCATCGAAGTAAAGTGACGACCGTAATTGTTACCTAATGTAGACCTCAGACTTATAGGTTCTAAAAAGTGTGTTTTTAGGTCCCTAAACTAGGCTGTAAAAATCCTAAAATAGGTTCTAAAAATCTGAAGTTAGGCTCGAAAACTCCTGAAGTATGTTCAAAAAAACTTAAAATAGTGCAACATTTCTGAATAATGCTGATTAGGTATAGTCACCGGCAATAAAAATGGGACACATATATCCTGAAATACGCACTATCTTGCATAACGCTATATGTGTTGCCTAACCCTAAGGCGATGGCAGAACTTACCATTGGAAATTTGCTATTAAAATCCACTCTTCGCCGTATAGTTAGGCAACAATCGTTTTTCATGTTATCCACAGTCAAACTCCGCAATTTTGTCTGTGAGGATCATCTTATATGTTGAAAATAATATTTTAACAAAAACATAGTCAGTGGTGCAAACTTCAATGCTGAAATGTTAGTGTGAAAGGCGTGAATGCCACAAAGCACGGAAGTGACGCGAAAGTGAGCAAGAGCACACAGATCACACCACTTGGGTTTGCACATGTGCAGCAGACATTTTGCTTTGTTTAGAGCTTTGATAAATCTCCATGGACTTGGAGGAAGGGAAATTGACAGAGTACGTTTCAAACACGTTCGCCATTGAATTTCTTCTTGACCAAACAAAACAAACGCCTCTGTGTGACATAAAAATCGTGTAAAAACTCCAAACAATATATAAAAACCTAAAAAAAGGGCTTGATTTAGACACATAAACCTAAAATAGGTTCTAACAAGCAAAATAGGTTTTTAGGCACTATAAAACTTCATCAGTTGTTGCATTTTTTAACGAAACGCTGACGTAACTTATTATTTCTTGCATCCTTGTAAAGGAAAAAATAGGTTAAAAGCCTAAAATCCGAGATCTACTAATGTGGTATCACTAACGCCACCTATGTTACTTTAACCGCAATCCCAACGCTACTATTACCCATGAGTTTTGTTACCTGCATATGATTGGAATGTAAGTATTATATAAGCAGACGCGGTTATATTTACCTCAACATCTAGTGTACACTCACCTTAATTCCGATTTTGAGGAAACCGCGTATACAAGATCCGACTTGTGCAAATCATCGACAGACTCGTCCTTCAGGAAATGCTCCAGCATTTGGAACTGCAGAATGATCCCCATAAATTTCCTGTAAAAGAAAATACAATAAATGGTTTCCTGTATGAAAAACGAGGAAGAGAAGTAGCCAACCTTCTGCACCTCAATATCATCTGTTTCTAGCGAGTAAGTGCAGATTAAAATCAGGGTTGTTAAAAGTCCAGGAAGGAATCCATAGATTCTACTGGGTTCTATTGGGTTCCGGTGCAGGACCGGAAACTTTTTTCTCGCACAATTTAAATTCGGTCCAAGTTGCGTCTTGTTTCATTGAAAAAGGTTCCTGGACCGTATTTAAATTGATCCGGAAAAAGGTCCCTGGACCTAATTGAAATGCTTTAAATATGAAAAGGTTATACAGTGTCTAGAACTCATTTACTTTTCTCTTCCAGTCAGGGATTGAATTTATTTGCAATTCGTACACCAGGATTGATCGATTGAGAGTTGCCTTCTAAAATTGTCCGCGTGTACGTTTACACTGGAATGTCACACTGCGCTTGTAGAAGCCAAATAAACCATAGAAACCAGGAAATAAATCAAAACGCTGTTGTTCTCTCGTGGGCCAGGTTCAAAAACTCCCTTGTCGAAGAGTTACTGTACATAACACAATGGACTATATGGCGTCACATGAGTTCAAACAAACCGGTCACGTGTTGCTCTGGCATCCGATCCAGGAACCGCAGCCAATAGGAGCCGTCGATGAGGTAACGTGAGGCTGCTGTGTTCCCAGCAGGTACCACAACAGGGACGGAAAGTGTTGCTACAACCAAGGTAAGGAACGCGCGCGATAGAATGGGACTACATGGAGTCGGGTAACGCGTTTCGCCCATTTCTACCTTAGATTCTCGAGGCAGCCAGCACCTGAATTAGTCTTTCATGCTCACAAGTTCATAATTGTTTATCGTGAGGTCCGTATTCGACCCAAGTTGCGTAATGTTTCATTTCAATACGGAACTTGCATGGCCGTATTTAGAGGGGGGTTTCTAGGGTTCAAACCCCCCCCCCCCCGAAACGTCTGACATGTTGGATTAATGGAAGTTCAGAAACCAAAATCTGTAGCTCATTTTCCAATTTTTTTTTTTCGAAGCATCACAAAATACAAGGAAACAAGGTTGAAACGATCAAGCTAGAATTTTCATACATTTGGAATTCTGAAACTTGAGTGAAACAGGATTTATTCCCGGAATCGAAACTCGCCTGCGACCCCTCCATTTTCACTTCTGCTGTCCTCTTTCCAGTCTTGTTCCTGCTTCACAAGGAATATAGACTGAAAATTCACTTATGATTGTCCCAAAGTTCCCTTTTCAAATTTGTAATTCCCATTAGTTTGTGAACAAACATCTCTGGAGAATGTGTGGCTTCCGGATGAGTCATGTGTCAAGACTGAAACAGAATCATTCAAGGAGCCTCCTGATGTTGATATCTCTGTTGACATCAAACCATCTAACGAGTGCATAGAGGATGCTTCTGTTGACATCAAACCATCTAATCAGTGCATACAGGATGCTTCTGTTGACATCAAACTATCTAGTGAGTACATGAAAGAAATGTCATTTTGTAAAGTGGAAAGTGTGAATGGTGATAGTTGGATGCATTTTGAAGACAAAACTCCGGAAGTTCCTAGTGAACAAAATGTTCATAAAAGTGAAGGATTTTATCCATGTGATCACGGACAATTTGTTGAAAAAATGCCAGCTGAAGACGGTGACAATGGTGAATTAATTTTAAGTGAAGATGAGGACATGAAGTATAGTGTAGAGAATCCTGACCAAGTAGAAAGTGAAGTGCCAGAGCCTGGAGAAAGGTAGGTGAAGGAATTTTTAGTACATGGATTGAAAATGAGAATGAGAGCACTAAGGTTCAAGATTGGACCTTATTACTTACGAGTTATGATTCATGTAATTTCTGTATTGTGCCACCAGTGCTGCAGGGTTACATATAAGATTGTCCATATAAGATATTTCCCCACCATGTCAGATTAGGATGAAATTTGTTACATGATATTGTGAGATATATATAAGAACCCGTATTTTTTTATATTTGAAATATTCACTCTAGTTTGGAATTTATAGTCCTTTGAAATTTCCTGCCATTTGATGCCCCCCCTTTTTTGTGGGATCAAGTAATGTATACAGTGGCGTGTCCAGGATTTTCGAAAGGGGGGGACTACATATATTTTTTTGGTTGTCAGTCTGCATTTTGTCATCTTTTCCTGCATCCTAGAGTTTGCTGGGTTTTTTTCTGAAAATAAAGAACACCCGTTTTTTTTCCAGGTTATGTTTATAAATATATATATTTTTAAAATAAAATACATTTGTCCCTGATAGTAATATGTTAGAACATTCAATTTGTATTGTTTTAGTTCACTGAATCAAAAATATTTAATATTTTTTGTTAACATAGTGAAGAATTGACAATCAAGGTCTCACACCTTGAAAGGATTAAACTAAAAACATACATAACCCATGCTGCAACAGACCATTGAGTGCCCAGGCCTACCTACAGACTGCCGGCCACACTCCCACTTGATCCTACTCTGAGGTGGGAGATCATGAAACCAGTTACGGGGTGATGTGTGGTCAGCACGACGAATGCCCAGTCGTCATCGTAGATTTTCATGACCAGGTTACGCTACTCATTCGTAGCTCCCCAATTTAATCATGATGGTGAGTGTTCACCAGTCTCATACACAGGCCAAAATCTCAAAAGAAAAGCTGTTACGTTTCCCCAAGGAGACTCAAACCTGCACACGTCTGATAGCTGGAACCCAAAGCATGACCGCACAACCACAGTGCGGGACAAATGATTAAATTATCTAAGATACTATATTCTGAAAAATTCTACTCTTGCTGGATGGTGTAACAGTTAATATATCTGATCAGTTCCCAGTGTTGTGCATTGCAATTCTATACTAATACTTGATAGGCCGCGGTGGCTCAGTCGGTAACGCGTCTGACTACCATGCTCAAGGTCCCGGGTTCGATCCCCGGCCGGTTCAAATCCGGGAACTTTTCTAACGGTGAAAGCGGCCCCGGCGCCCACCCAGCGTCGAATAACATGGGTACCTGGGGGAAACCCTGGGGGGTAAAGGCGGTCAGGGGCGTGATGCTGATCACATCACCCCCACTCACAACCGAGATCAAGAAAGTGTGGGGCGTTACCCCCACACCCCCTATACGCCTTCATGGCGTGGTGCTATGCACAGGGGAACACTTTTACCTTTTTTTTTTTTACCTGTTTGATAAAGTTGAAAATCCCCTTGATAGGAGTTCAAACCTAGGATCTCCAATTTCGTAGCGCATTACATTCGCGATTGAGACAATCCATGCACCAGGCTAAGTTTTTTTAAAAATAATAACTGATTCCACACTTTTCAAAATTCCAAAAATTAAGTTTTAAGGTCAAACAACAAAAACATTGTGACTAAAATTGTCATCAGACTTTTAAAGCTTTTTCTTGAAGGTATCTAAAATTTAATAACAAACTATAATAATTGTGGATTTCAGTACACACTGTATGAAACGTAAAAAAAAACACAAAAAAAAAACAACGTGCTGGATATTCACTCGACTGCTAGATTGAGTAAGCCCCGTCAAGAATATAACTACAAACAGGGGCGGTTACAACAATAATAATAATAATAATAATAATAATAATAATAATAATAATAATAATTGTTATTATTATTAGACCTATTATTATTATGGAATAAAATTGTTTTATTATTATGAAATTTTAATTATTATTGTATAATTATTGTTATTATTACTATTATTCAAATTTCTCGCGACGCCCATGGGAACAATTATGGATGAACCCCGCCCTGAAAACATTTCCTGTCTATGGCCATGGGAACTTGGACCCTATTTAAACTGATTCTGAAAAAAAAATTCCTGGACCGTATTTAAATTCATCCAGAAAAAAAGGTCCCTGGACCGAATTCAAATACTTTACAGATAAAAAGGTTCTTTACGGTCCAGAACCCATTTACGCTTGCTGATTTTCTCTCCTGGACCGGAATTGAATTTATTTAAAATCCCTGGACCTTTAACAACCCTGATTAAAATACAGTGGTGGTCCCTGTATAATCCGGTACTTCGCCAATCCGGTCTCTCCAGTAGTCCTGCGTTGAGCGAGCGGGCAGCGTGAAAGGGAAAACAAGTTACTTCATGTCGGTGTCCGAGACCTTGGCACGAGGTAAACACTAGGCTCAGTATAGCGATCTGTACGCGTATTTGCTGTACACGCAACCACACGTGCACCGTTTTTTCTCTTAGTGTTAATTACGTGTATTGCTGTGAGTGAAAAATGTTCCTACAGAACAAAGGAAAACATAGAACTTTATCTCTAGTTTAGAACACGCAATTTTAAAGAGCCTTGAAAAAGGTGAAAAGTTAGCAGCCGTTAAAAAATACCTCACAACGCTGCCATGGATTCCTTAAATACGTCCATTATGGATCATTTACACGAGGCCAATTGTGAAGACATTCCACTAAGCCAATCCAATGACTACTGGCGCCGAAAACTTTGAAACCATTTTAATTTAGTGGAGTGGCTGGAGACATTCCATTCACATGGATTGCTTCTATTCACACGATGCCAATGTTGAATTGGCTTAGTGGAATGTCTTCACAATTGGCCATGTGTAAAAGGTCCATTACATGGGCAGAAGAAAATGGTGTCTCCGCGAGTGATATCTTGGTGTTAAAACGACTTCAAGAAAATGTGTCAAAAGTGTCATATCAAGCAAAGAAACAAAAGAAAATTTACACTTTTTTTACACCTGTTCCCTCCTTAAGACTCCTTAAGTGTCATAGATAATGTTAACATTATCAAACCCAACTGTTTTAATGTATATAATGCAGTAATTTTCCTTGTCATATTCAAAATTACACCATTGAAAGACCGTATACAAAATCATTACAAATTTTAACTCATTCACTTGTGCTATGCAGTAATATATTGTATACTTTACGCCAACTTATAATGGAGAATCTGAATCTGTTGATTAGTCCCATTCTTCCATCTCGAACTCTCACGTTAACTTTCCTTCGTTTTTGTTCCAATAGTTATTACTTTCGTCTTTTCACAAACATTTTTATTCTGGACTGCTTTCAGTGGGTAGTAAAGTCCTCTAATATACTCTTCACAGTGCTGCCACCTTGCGTTAACAAGGCCATGTCCGCAAGTCATACATTTTATTATTCTTTTTCCTTTTATTCTGAAAACAGTTCTGTAAATACACACACGCACATTACATGTGTGAGTTTGGGTGTGAACCCTTTTTGGATATTATTAATATCGACTATATTGCCAATATATACACAAACTCAATATGCTGACCAAGGCAGAATTTATTTTATTTTAAAAGATATAAACTAAACGTTTATCATGGAAACAAGGCTTAATGGTGTTATGTCAATATATAGTATCAGCAGCCTTGGCGTCCCCCATGATTAGCGCCAAAACCTTATTCTGATAAGTTTGGCTATTTGTTTGCTTGTTGTTGTTTTAGTTTATTTTAAAGTCCACTCTATGCACAGAAAGGCTAATCGAGACTGGACCTACAGTTTAAAGTGTGATCCGAACAACTGTGCAATGTTCCTCCACGGGGTATCGAACCCGGGACCTTGTTGAAAAAGTCTTGGAGAAAAATATTGAGGAAGCTTACCCAACACACGGCCTGTTCAGCAGAATGTCCATGTCCAAGAGCATCGTCCAGTCTTCGCCTGCTCCTTTCATTTTTCGAACACCCTGTAGCCTCTCCCTGCAAATAGAAGTTGAAAAAGCTACAGACAAGTAGAATGTACCTCCAAGTACGGGATCCCGAAATCTCGGTACCGGGATCGGGGGAAAAAATCTCGTCCCGGTCCCGACTTCGAATTCCAAATTGTCACGTTTAGAAGTGGTAAATTCCCGATGTTTTTTGCATTATAAGTGTCTTAAACTTTACGGAATGTGCGTGTCTATTCATGGCAGTAAATATACAGAAATAATGTGTAGGTTTCAATTTAACTGCTCAAGAGTGTATAATTTAAACACACGTTTGTGTGTGTGTGAATATTAATACAAGTTTCACAATCATTTCAGTTAAGGCAGTATTTTGACAAATTTTGAGATGTTGTTTCTTTGATTATACAATCAGTGCATAATGTTTACTAAACCAATGGGAGGAGTTTGAACCCGTTAAACCCTCCCCTTATATACGGCCATGTGCCTATTCCAGAAATACACACGTATTTTACTGAGTGTAACACTAAATTGCTTATCAATTATTATTTCTTTCAGAAATTGTATTAAAGAGCCAAAGTGAGATCGTTGCATTTTTGATACCCGTGAATTTTTTATATGTTGAAGTAGGTAATGAGTAGAGCCCGGAAGTTCAGGCATTTATTTTCTTTAAAATAGGCAGGCAAAAAAGGCATTTATAATGTGGAAAATAGTCACTAAAAATGAAAAAAAAGGCAAAATAAACCGAAAAAATGGCACATTTGGAAGTCGCTTACTTTTATATATAATTTCTGGCAACATGTTAAAATCTACATTGGGAAGAGCATTTCAATTTTCTGCGTCTTGATTGCACATAACTACAAGGTGTTTTTTTAAGTTCTCAACATTCATTGATAGCCGTCTGTCAGAGAGAATGTTTTTCATAATAGAAAATAATCTTTCTACTTCGACAGAAGTTATTGGAGCATACATAGAACAAGCTAATGTAGCTGGACTCATTTTGGTAACAGCATTTTCACCTTTTAGAATATCACAAATTGTTTTCAATTGTTTCAAGTCCTTATGTGCACTCACTACCCGTTTGCACTTTTCCGCAACAGCTGACCCCTTTTCTCCTGGCACTTCCATCATCTGCTGCATAGATTCCTCGAAGATTTTCATGGATGCTATAATTGTAATTGTCTCTGGCAATGCACCATAATGTGCAAAAGTAAACTTGAATAGCACAGGAGTTTTTTCACTTCACGAATTGAAGCCGCTTCATTTTCTGGATGAGCATCGATCACCTCACTGATTTTTTCAAGGTTGTTAGCATAATATATAGCTGCTGATATCCAGGTTCCCCATCTTGTCAAGACTGGTTGCGGAGGTAAACTAAGCTCAATCGCAACTTCCTGAAATTTTCGGGTTCGAGAGGGAGATTTCAGAAATATCTTCTTTGTGTTCGAAATCAACCTCTCCACTTCAGCAGTCAATCATGCACAAGGAAATGTTAACCGAAAGGCAATATCCTAACTCAGCATGAAATACTTTTTTCTCACATTTTTCTCCTTCAGCAAAGAAAAATACATGCCAACATTTTTTTTTAAAAAAAATGGTCAAATTTCATTGAAAAGGGCAGAAAAAGGCATTATAATTAAAAATAGGCAGTGGGGTCCCAAATAGGCAAAATAGGCAAAATGAAAAGGCTTCTAAAACATTGGAAACAACATAAAAAACGTATATCCGGAAAATTTTTTTCAATATATGCACTAAATAAAAAGAGGCATTTTGCCAAACTTCCGGGCTCTAGTAATGAGAAATGAAAATTGTGGAATTTTGAGACCCTGAAAAAATTTTCCCTGGCAATTGCACAATATTAATTTCTCTACCTACCTCAACACATAAAAAATCAAGGTGATCAAAAAAACTTAATCGGTCAATCTAATTTAATGTAATTGGTACTTAGAATTAAGATTTAGCTAATATATGACCACAGTGTGTGTTTTGGAGTATGTTATTATCAGAACTAAGCAGAGAAATAATAATAATTCCTTTATTTAGCGGGCGAGATTAAGCCATAGGCTGCTCTTCCATCTAACCCTTGTCATGAGCTACATAGGAAAATATACGCATATAATATAATATATAAGTATATATAATATAATAATGCATGAATACAGATAGAAAGAATGATTAAAGTAAATATAAATAAAGAATTTCACATATACTTGCAATTGCAAATATAGTCATAAAATAATACAAATGCGAAAGAACAAAAAACATATTAAATGACAATTAACGTGTTACTTTCTCAGAAAACATAATTTTGTTAATTACTTATTGAAACGTACAGTAAATTAAAACTGTAAAAGTAACTATTATCTTCGTAAAAAGTAACTGAGCTTAGTGAGTTACTCATTTGAGAAACTCTTTACTTACATTTACCGTTAGTGAATATTAACTAACTGCTGATGGAGTTGTCTTCAGGTTAATAAACTCCAAGAAAACCGATAATTTTGTTATAAAAACTTGTAAGATCTGCGAAATAGCATCCTCCGTAAAACTATTTCTCGTAAATCAGAAACAAATATTTTAAAATATTTTGTGGATTTGTTCTAGTGATGAATTTTGAACGGTTCACTCACACTACTGACTAAACATTGTCTTAATAACTATAACAAGAAACCTCATGGAGAACTTTATGTATTGCAATAGCAATAATTAGAATGAAAACGAAATATTCCACTTGAAGTCAAGTGTTTTTAATTTTAAAAAAAACTGAGATGTGGCACCATCTACTGTATTATGCACTGTAAGAAGTTAATTGAACAAATAGCCATTGCATAGTCAACGTTATTAAAGTAATTTCAAAGATTCAGTTTCTTTTAAAAAAAAATATATATACTCGTACATATTTAAATCATTATCTATTTTATGCATGAAAATATATTGAGATTTAAATAAAAAACGGTTGCGTTCGTTTTTGTCAATGAAGAGGTACACTCTTAAATTTTAAACTTGAAGG